>NC_056728.1:131667014-131919514 GCF_019279795.1 Protopterus annectens
CCTTGTTTCTCCCCAGGACCCGAGGAAGAGGCCCAATCTCCACCGAGGTGGCATTCCAGGCCTGCCTTGGTGGCCTCATCGAGATCGACTTACAGTATGTCAGATGCAGAGTTGGACCGGATGAGGCGAAGGTTCATCCAGGCCCAGCTGCAGATGGGAGTGCTCTTGCCTCCCCCCCCCCCCTTCGGGGGGAGCTGGACACCCTTTTTTGCTCCGATTGCTCCTTCTCCGACCCGCTTCCTGAGTTTGGAGTGTTCGGAGCTGGGCAGCGTCGGAGCCGGGGGTGGGTCGGCGCCGACAGTACTTGGTACTTTGGATCCAACCCTGCCCTCGAGTCTGTCGGATCCGACCTCTCGGAGCTGCGGGCCGAGCTTCGGATCCGAGGGATTCAGTGTGCCTTCGGCTCCATCCAGGTCGGAGCACACTGGTCCTTCGGATCCGACGGTCTCGGCGCCAGCTCCGATCCCTTCATCGGATCCGAGTGGGAGTCGGCTCTCGGAGCCCAGGGAGAGCGGTTCCCCCTCGGCCTTCGATGTAGTGGAGAGGGCTCTGTTGAGAGCATCCGGACCCCCGGCCCTTGTCTTGGCTCCACCCTGCACTCCCTCTCTGCTGGGCCAGGCTTCCATCACCTGGCCACAGGGACAGCCTGCTTCGATGTCCCAGGTTGTTCCATTGGAACAGGATGTTGCTGGCGAGACCTCCTCGGACAGCCCCCCCGAGGAAGTGCCTCGCAAGCACAAGTGTAAGAGGAGGCACGTGGACTCCCCTGAGTCCTTAACCGAGGACACAGACTTGGATGAAGGGGAAGGCTCCCCAAGTTCACCCCCTGAGGATGTCTCCTTTGGAGACATCATGGAAATGCTTAGGATCAGAGGTGGGTGGTCTGCCCCCAAGGCTTCCTCCGATGAGTCCGTGTTTCTGGAGGCATTCGATGCAGGCCCGTCTACCTCTTGGGTGTCCACTCTGGCCGACCCCCTGGTGGACCTTATTACCACCAGGGCGTGGAAGGACCCGGACACCGTGGAGCCAGTCCCTAAACGCCCGGACAGGATATTGAGCCCCCCCGCAGACCAGTCCCACTGGAGCAAGGGTTCCTCTGTAGATGCCATGTTGATGGCGGCAGCCACGAAGAGGGAACTAGCTCAGGAAAGCCCCTCGGTCCATCCACTGAGCAAGGAGTCCTGCTCGATGGATCGCTTATGGAAGCGAGTTTTTAGTTCAGTGACCTTTTCGGTAAGGTCCCTGAACTATATGGCACACGTCATCAGGATGCAATGGGATCTTATCAAAGAATACGCTGCCTCCCCCACTGAGTCCATGTCGGCGGAGGACAAACAGTTATACTCCACCCGAATGGCCACTCTGAGATCCATTTCGAATACCTCTATGCGGCTATTGTCCCACACCACTGAGGGAGCCACTAGAGCTAGCGGAGCGGGCCTAGTCATGAGATGTCAGGCCTGGCTCCGGCATTGTGACTTTGCGGAGCCCTTTAAAGCGTCCTTTGTGAACGCCCCTTTCGATGGTTCTGCCCTGTTTGGCAAAACGGTTTGCGAGATGCTAGTCCAGAGTGAGGAGGACGGGAAACCGTTGTCTGCTGTCGGAGTCCGCTTCTCTGCTCCCCAGCGGTCCTTTTCGAAGAACCAAAAGGGTCAGAAGAAGATGTGGTTCTGGAAATCGCAACATTCCCAACCCACTCCGGACAACCAGTCCTTCTGTGGCAGAGGAGGACAAGGGAGGACGCTGCCCCAGGGGCAGAGGGGCTCCGAGGAACTTTGGGTCCAGAGAATCCTTTTCTGACCGGCCCACACAGCAGCCCTGAAGGGTTGCCTGCAGCTCCACTCTGGAGGCAGTTGGGGGGCGCTTCTCAGAGCACCTAGAGGCATGGGAGTCCATCACGTCAAACCGCTGGGTGCTTCAAATTATATCCAGAGGGTACAAGATTCCAATGCTTCATGTCCCCAAAATCAGGAACCTCCCCGATGTACCACCCGATCAGAGGGAGGCTGCAGCCACAGAAATCCAGCAGCTGCTAGGAAAAAGAGCCATCCAGCCCGTCCCCTAAGACCAGCTCGGATTAGGGTTCTATTAGGGTTCTACTCCAGGTTCTTTCTGGTGCCAAAAAAGACGGGGGACTTGAGACCAATTCTAGAACTTTCCCATTTGAACCTGTCGGTAACCAAGGAAATATTCCGAATGGTCACTCTTCAATCTATTCTCCCCCTCCTACGGGAGAACGATTGGATGTGCTCTGTAGACCTCAAGGATGCGTACTACCACATTCTAATGGACAGATGATCCAGGAGGTTTCTCCACTTCCGGCTGGGAGCCAGTCACTACCAGTTCAGGGTCCTTCCCTTTGGCCTCACCACAGCCCCCAGTGTGTTCACCAAGGTGTTAGCAGTGATAGCGGCCCACCTGAGACTCCAGGGAATGCAGGTCTTCCCGTACCTGGACGACTGGCTCCTGACCACCCCAGCAAGGCATCTGCTTTGCTCAGCCAGAGATTACTTTCTCCGCCTAGCCCCCCAATTAGGCATCACGATCAATGTGGACAAGTCTTCCCTTGCTCCGACACGTCATAGAATTTATAGGAGCCAGAATAGACACCAGAGATCTACGAGCCTTCCTGACTTCGGAACGACTACGGAATTTGCAACTTCATGTGCGGGCCATCCTCCAGTCAGATGCCCCACCGGCGGAATTGGTCCTGAGGGCGCTGGGCTCCATGGCGGCAGCGATAACACTCCTTCCATGCGCCTGCCTAAACATGAGGGTACTGCAGTGGACCCTTCTAGTGCAATGGTCCTTTCAGTCTTTTCCTCTCCATCACCCCATCGCTATCAGCAAGGCTTGCAGGAGGGCCCTGTTATGGTGGCTTCATGCTCCGGATCTCCATACGGGCCGACCCTTCTGCACTCCTCCCCCTCTCGCCACGGTGACCACGGACGCCTCCCACCTCAGGTGGGGGGGGCATTATTCAGGCAGGACAGTCCAAGGCACGTGGAACGATACAGAGACCTCCCTACATATCAACGTTCTGGAGATGAGAGCGGTGCTGTATGCATTGCAAACACTTCAGAATCTCCTCCCCGTAGGAACTATTGCAATTCAGTCGGACAACATGTCTGTTGTCTGGTACATCAACAAACAGGGGGGAACCAGGTCCTACCCTCTATGCCGCGAAGCCATGAGAGTGTGGGAATGGGCGATTTCCACCAACCGCTTTCTGATTGCAACGCACATTCCGGGGCGGGCCAACATCCTAGCGGACAAACTCAGCCACACCATTCTTTCCCCTTACGAGTGGTCTCTCAACCCACTAGTAGCGAAGCAGATATTCGCAATATGGGGGCAACCCTGCTGCGATCTCTTTGCCTCTCCCTCAAACACCAAATGCGACAATTTCTTAGCTGTGATTCCCCCTCCAGGGGGGAACTCCAAAAGACGCTCTGGTGCATGCTTGGCTGCCCGGTCTACTTTATGCATATCCTCCTGTACCCCTGATGCTACAGCTCTTACAGAAAGACTCGCGGTTGGGGAGCAGGATGATCCTCATTGCCCCATTCTGGCCTCTGCAAACTTGGTTCCCTTACCTGTGGTCTCACCTAGTGAATCCCCCCTGGATTCTGGATCCCAGTCCAGATCTAATCTCCCATCCGTCGGGCTTGTCGACCCCAAATCTGGACAGTCTGAAGCTGACAGCTTGGTTGCTCCAGTTCCACTCCTAGTTAGGACTCCCGGTATCTCTACACCAGTCAAAGCCATCCTCGTGGCAGCGCATAAACCTTCCACCAGGAAAGTGTACCGCAGTAAATGGAAACGTTTTTCCGTCTGGGCGGAGCATCATAATCTAGATCCCTTTACTGCCCCTCTTCCATCCATACTAGACTTCCTAACCGGACTCTTTCAGGAAGGCGCTAGTTGCTCAACCGTCAAAGTACAATTGGCGGCCATCTCCCATTACCATGTGGGACATGACACAGGGCCCTTGATGTCGGCCGAATTGTGTAAAACCTTTCTCAAGGGTACTTTTCTGCTCAGACCCCCTTTCAAAGAAGCTGTACCCCCTTGGGATCTTTCACTATTTCTTCAAGCCCTAACTGCTCCCCCTTTTGAGCCTGCCGCTTCAGTGGATCTCAAATACTTCTCCTGGAAAACAGCATTCCTTGTAGCCATTACTTCAGTGAAAAGAGTTTCGGAACTTCAAGCCCTTTCTGTGAAGCCTCCTTACTTGATTTTTCATCCGGACAGAGTGTACCTCAGGACCAATCCCTCCTTCCTTCCCAAAATAGCATCAGAAACCAATATAAATCAATCCATAAATCTACCGGTGGTCTTTCCTAAATATCAGAATAAAGGAGAGTACAAGCTGCACTCATTAGATGTTCATAGGCAGCTACGTTTTTATACTCATAGGACTGCTGGTCACAGGCAGTCCGACCAGCTGTTCATTTCCTTTGCCAAATTCAATTTGGGGAAAGCAGTCTCAAAAATCACCTTGTCACGCTGGATTTCCCAATGTATTCTTTTAGCGTACCAAGCTTCTGGGAGACCCGCACGTGGAGGAGTTCACGCACATTCCACTCGTTCCATCTCTACTTCTGCTGCCTTCAAATCTAGAGTTCCGTTGGATGATATTTGTTCAGCAGCCACTTGGGCCTCATCTCATACCTTTATTAACCACTACAAACTGGACGTAATTTCTAGAGGGAGAGCATCCTTTGGCTCCGCAGTGCTCCGTAATATCCTTCCATGATGGCCGCCCAAGATTCAGGTAGCTGGGGACTCTGTCCCACAGGTTGCTGACAAATGAAGTTCCTACTTCAGATTAAGAAGTTATGTACTCACCATAACGTTCCATCTGAGTAGGTGGCTTCATTTATCTGCAACCATCCCCCCCTCCTTCCCCCTGGCCTTCAGAATGGATCTATGTAGGTTTTTTATTGGCATACCTCTTTTGGGTATCTATAGAGGGGCAAACTTGATCTGAGGTCATGGGAGGGTTGGCAGGAGATTATGGGTGAGGGGAGGAGCTAGGAGCTCAGATCCATTGGCTATGAAACAAGTTGCCGGCTTGGATCCGATATCGGATCCAAGACCACAGGTTGCAGACAAACGAAGCCACCTACTCAGATGGAGCGTTATGGTGAGTACATAACTTCTTATTATGTCTCCATACTTGAAATTTTCACTGTTTTATGACTTTTGTCTTCAATACTATATCCTTTTACAAACTCTGTACCGTAAAATACTTGTTACCATTGTTGATGATTTTTAATTTATTAGGAAAGTTGCTATTTTTATTAGTATATTCGATTTTTTTTTTGTTGTTCGAACTTGAGCTTATCTTCCCGGGCCTCTACTGAAAATGGACATATATGCAGCTAGACTAGCCCGGTCAACAAATGTAAAATAAAATAATATATATATATATATATATATATATATATATATATATGTACATATATATATATGTTTATATATATATATATATATATATATATATATATTTATTTATTTATTTATATGGGAGCACTTTACATAATCAAATTACTGTAAGCTTGAATTGCATATGGTTGAGACCATATGCTCGAGCTTTCAGTAACTTGAATGTGTAAAGTGCTAAAAAGTAACAATTTACTTACCTTAAAACATTACTTGCACACAGAGGCAATGATCCTTGTACACTTTGTGTGTAAGTAATGTTTTCATTTTTTGCGATGTTGACAGGAAATGGGAAATCTCCCATTTTGCGCTTCCGTATACAGCGTGAAATGGGAGATTTCCCTTTTCTCACTGTAGCGAGATCTCAAAGTTGGTATATTTAAGTAGGGGGGTGTGGGGGGCACAACCCCCCACATGGGGATGCAGGGGGGTGAAGCCCCACTGCAAAAGCGATGTTTGACTTTTTTTTTTCTTTTTTTTTTACATTTCATTTTAGGAGTTCGAGTTTCCAAAAATCGATCTTATGGTCTTGACCATATGAAGTTCGGATTTTTGGGAATTCAAGCTTTTAAAGTGAATCCATATATATATGTATATACGTATATGTATATATATATATATATATATATATATATATATATATATATATATATATATACATATATATATATATATATATATATATATAGATGTGTGTGTGTGTGTGTGTGTGTGTGTGTGTATATATATATATATATATATATATGTATATATAGATATATATTTATATATGTTTGTGTGTGTGTATGTTTATATATATATATATATGTGTGCATGTATATATATATATATATATATGTGTGTGTGTGTGTGTGTGTGCGTGTGTATATATATATATATATATATATATATACATATATATATATATATGTGTATATGTTATTTTAGTGCCTTGTTGCTGTTTTTTTTCTTTTCAGGTTGCACTGACGCATCGTTTAACCGTTTTTCCCTTTAGGTTATATTGTTTTTCTCTTACTAAGATGTCTGAGAACCCTACCTGTTTCAAGAAAGTCACTTCTTGTGGGCATAAGATCCCTAACACTGACCATCTCAATTCGTCTTGTGCTATTTGCACCACTTTTAACACCAGGGCTCTCTCTGACAGGCACAATAAGTTAAACTTAAAAGGCTTGCTTCCAGTTTCTTCTAGGGCTCGAACCCCTTTCTAATGCTCCACAGGTTTCTTCGGAATCCAGGAAAGGAGCCCTTCAGAAGTCTTCATGGGCTTCCTTCGGACCACTAGAGAAAATTAGGATGGTTTTGGATCTGACCACCTTGGATCCATAGTCCTTTTGGCCTCCCTTGGATCTGACAGGTGTGGCTCCTATTGTGAGCTCCCCTTTGCCTTCCACCTCTTTATCAAATCCTAAGCCTTCAGATCCAACACGCACGAGTCGTATGTAGGAGTACACCCGCAAACCTATATCTCTGGCCCAAACCTCTCAACTCTTCCAAACACCAAGGAAACAATCCAGGCCAGTGTCCATGGCGTCTTCCAGGTCTTTGAGGAGTTTTTGACAGCGGCAGTGGAAAGGATGATGCTGAAATTCCTCAGGGCTCAGATCCAGATGGGGGTCCTGCCACGTCTGGCCTCTAATGGAGCTGTGAATGCCCCTGCTAAGCCCGTTCTGTCTACTCCTCCATCTGACCTATCGTTTTGGAGTCCCAGGATATGAGATCCATGGGAGGTTCAGCATCAGATCCCTCAATACCTCTTCAACTCCGACAGCATCTCTGACTGGTTCTGCTCCAGTACCCTCAGATCAGAATGGGTCTCTGATCCAAAAGGTCAGCTCCTAGTCTGAGGGTTGTGTTTATCTCAGACTTTGTCAGATCCATTCCTTCCCCTCAGTACCTTGGCTCAGATCTGGGAGTGGCCTCAAACTTCCTACCTTGGGGGCTTTAGCTTGGTATTTCTCTTTGAACCTAGATGCCTAGACAGAAATCACAAAAAAATCATGGGTGCTAAGAGTTATATCCAGAAGTTACTATATACCATTTTTCCTTCCTCCTCCTGTCCAGAAGAGGAAACTTCTGAATGTTCCACCCCGTCAGACAGAAGATTCAGCGCAAGAAATACAAAAGCTGCTCCAGAAAATATTCATCCAAGAGGTTCCGTCCAACCAGATAGGATTTGGAACCTACTCCTGCTTTATTGCCAAAGAAAACAGGGGGCCTAACAGCCATTTGGATCTAAGCAACTTAATCCAGTATGTAAAGAAGACAAAGTTCCGAATGGTCACGGTTCTGTCCCTTCTGCCTCTCCTGCACAAGGACGTTTGGATGAGCTGTATAGATCTACATAAAAATAGACAGGTGATCCAGGAGACATCTATGCTTTCAGCTGGTAGCCAATCATTACCAATTCAGAGTAATGCCCTTTGGACTCACCACACTCCCCAGATGTTTAGCAAATGCATGGCAGTAGTATAAGCTCACTTGAGACTGAAGGGATTCTGGGTGCTTCCATATCTTGATAATTGGCTCCTCACTGCCCCATCCAAGCATCAGCTTCTACAACCCAGGGTTTACTTGCTCCAGATTTCCAACCCCTTGGACAGCTCGATAAACCATATCAAGTCAAACCTAATTCCAGTTCAGACTTTGGAATTTATAGGAGCCCACATGAATACTACAACTCAAGTGGCTTCCTTACCTCTCCATCGCCTCACATCTCTGAGACTTCAAGTTCGGGCCACCTGTCTCCTCCAGCATTATTAGTACTTCAAGCTCTTAGGTCGATGTCAGCTGCCATACTTCTAGTCTGTCTAGCAAGGTTCTTTATGTGCATCCTTCAATAGATTTTGTCTGTACACTGGTCGGTACTTTCACAGCCCCAATCATTTTCCATAAGACTCACATCAGTCTACAAATGTCATTTTTTTCTGGTGGCTTTATTCCTCCCCCAGTTGCTACTGTGACCATGGATGCTTCCAGTGGGAGGGGGTGACGACTTTCTTGGGAAGGATGGTCCAAGGCACTTGTTTCCCTCTGGAGACCAAGTTGCAAATCAACTTCCAGAGATGAGAGCAGTCCTAGTGTTACTAGCATTTCAGGATGTTTTACCTCTGGGGACGATTGCAGTGCATACAGTTGACATTGTCAGTAGTCTGGTACATCAGTAAGCAAGGAGGAACCCAATCTTACCTTCTGTGCAGAGAGGCCATGATGGTTTGGGAATGGTTGATCACCTCAGACTGCTTTCTCATTACAGTGCACATCCCGGTGAAAGCCAACAAACTAGCAGACAAGCTCAGCATGTCCATTCTGATCCCTTACGAGTGGTTTCTCACTCATTCAGTAGAGCATATGACCTTCAACTGCTGGGGCCAGCCTTGCTGCGACATAGTACAGGATATAATCTTCAACTGCTGAGGCCAGCCTTGCTGTGACCTATTTGCCTCAACAACAAGTGTGGCAAGTGTTTCGCTCTGACCCCCCTCCAGGGGAGTATCAGAGGGATGCTCTGATTCACGATTCCCCCCCCCCCCCCAGGTCTCTTTTATGCTAATCCTCCTCTTCTGCAGATTCCAAAGTTCTTACCAAAAGCAAGCAGGCTGAAGAGCTCAGTCATCCTCATTGCCCCCTTTCCGGCCTCGACATATATGGTTCCCCTTCCTTTGTTCTCAACTGACATATCCTCTATGGATACTGGAACCCACACAGGATCTCCTGTCCCATCCATTGAGAATTCAACATCCCAGTCTCCATGCACTCAAACTAACCACGTGGTTTCTCCACTTCCAATAATACAGTCCAGACTTGCTTCCCCATTTCGTGAGATTATCTTGGCCTCCCTGAAGGCCTCTACCAACAAATTCTATAGAAGCAAGTGGAAAACATTTTTTTATTTGGGCTTCCAATCTGAATATCAACCCTTTTACAGCCCCTATTGTAGCCATTCTTCTCTTCATAACAACTATTTTCAAAGAAGGGGCTAGTTTTTCTATTATTAAGCTTCAGTTGGCAGTGATCTCTAATTTTCATTCTGTAAACAAATTCCTGTTTCTGGTTATGTCTAGATTGTGTAAAGCCTTCATGAAGGGAGTCGTCCTCCTCAGACCCCCAGTTAAAAGACCCCCTGTCTTGCTTTGGGTCTTACTCTGGTTCTTCAGGGTTTAACTTGGAAAACGTTTGAACCAGCAGACAAATGCGATATGAAGTTGCTGTCTTGGAAAAGCATCTTTTTAGTCACTATTACTTCTGCAAAAAGAATTTCTAAGCTTCATGTCTTATCAGCTAAGCCTCCTTACAGTATATTTCATAAGGATAGAGTATTTCTGCGGACCAGTCCTTCTTTTCTTCCTAAAGTGGCTACTTAGAGTAACATTAACCAGGCTGTACAATTACCAGTCTTCTTTCCCAAGTTTATGAATAAGGGGGAGTACAAGTTCCACCTCCTTGATGTGCACAGACAATTTCATTTTTACCTTCACAGAACAAAGCAGTTCAGGAGTCCGATCACCTGGTTGTGTATCCTTTTCCCTCAGCCGCTTGGGCCAGCCAGTATCTAAACGTATTCTAGCCAAATGGATCACTGATTGCATTTCATTGGTTTGTTCTCAAAATGGATTATATTTACCCCAACCCTCTACAGCTGACTCCACTCAGTCTATGGCTAAGTCATCAATCAGCCTTTTCATGTAGGACTTTCATTGACAATATTTGTGCTGCATCTTCTTGGACTCGCACCTTTGTTACATATTACAAAATGGATATTGTTTCTAGAAGCAGAGCTTCTTTTGGTTCATCAGTGCTCAGGCATGCCCTTCCATCAGGGCCACCAAAGGACTACGTAGCTGGGGATTCTGTCCCATTTGTGAGGAAGAATGAAAAGGGACAACATCAGATTTAGAAGTTATTACTTACCATAACTTGGCATCTGTGTTGTCCATTTTCATTCTTCCTCACTTTCCCTTCCATCTATCCCTCAGCCTCGTCTGTCTTGAAGTACCTGGTAGCAGGTGTTGAAACCTTTCAGTTCAAGGTTTGAGCCCTAATTTTTTTCTCATGTCTTTTCTGTCTCTTTTACAAATTAAGAGATTAAGCAGCAAACTTGGTCTGAGGAGTTGGGGGAGAAGAGCATTATGGGTAGAGGGAGGGGCTCAAAAACTGGATCAGAAGTCTTTGGCATGCTGTAGAGTCAGATCCGAGGGTCAGATCCAAATCCATCTATGAGTAAGAAAATGGACAACAGAGATGCCAAGTTATGCTAAGTGTCCTAGTGTTAGTAGTGATGTAATGAAGAGTTGAGATGTAGCTTGGGAGTAGACATGAGAGAGAAAAAAATAGAGGGTTAGGATGTGAGAAGGTTATGAGAGGTAAGGAACCCATGAAGAGGGTGGTTACAGTGATAAAGTAAGCTTGAGTGTGAAGCAAAGTTCATATGGTAACCTTCACTGATTTTGTGTATGGGAGAACTCAGTAGCTTACAGGAAGGCATAGCTGGCCCTCACATCTGTGAGCACACACTTCAGCAAATAGACCGGTGTTAAGACCGGAAACTTAGAAGATCCCTTTTGGCTGCCAGTTATGATGGCTGTGTCATATCTAGCTGTTGCCCTGGAAGTAGGGAGCTAATGGACATTGCCACAGTGAATTGGCTTGATAGTTGACAGCCCTGGGGAGGTGAGAAAAAAAAAAACATTAAAAAGGAACTAATTAACCAATGGTGTTTTGTTATGTTTTGGTATTTAAAGCACTCAATTTCAAGTGATTATGTGATTCTGATGAAGTCTAACCAGTGAAGACGAAAGCGCGCTTAATCACCGTTTTATATCACTGTTATATGTTATTTTCGTGATCTATGTGGTTTTTATCGTTGTTGGATTAATAAACACAGTTTATTTGGATCTACCAAGTGTTTTGAACATTATATGTATCCTTGACCTGGTGACAGATTTTGGTCTACAGCTTGGAGGACAGCCCTTTATGGTACAGCGACGGATTTTTACTTTTTGTTAGTGGTCGGTGTGAGAGGTGGTGTTGTGATTAAAAAGGAACACTCTACTTGCCCAGTTGACAAGTGTCCAACTCTGTTTTCTCGTGTCATTTTTGCATATTCCAGACTGCCTTCTGGACTATTTGGACTAGAGACATTGCTTAGAAGTGGCTGTTAAAAACAAATGCCCTGTTCAAAAAGACTTGCTGACCTAGGCTGAGGTGTCCATTTTTGAGTGGCATTGTTCCAAATGGCCCTAGGGTTTATTTTGTTGGAGTATTAAAGAAGAGGTTGCAGTGATGTCCAATATCTTGTTCACCTCCCTGTGATGCTGACATTTTTTGATGTCTAACTTCCACTTATGATTGTAACCCTCCACATGCACTGATGTACTTGAGAAGAAGTACACCTATCAAATATTTTTCTTTTCACATTCTGACCTGTAATTGCTGTGATCCATTTCATAACATGGGCTTTTGAAATCATTGAATTAAATCATATTATTTCATCATGAGTCCAGTTACCTAACTTAATATCTTTTGCAGTAGATTTTAGCCTCCCACTAAAGACTGTGCTTCTTTTCTGCAAACGATGCAAAGATTGTCTTCTATAGAAAATCGTATAGTTGTAGACAAAACCCCAAGGTTCACTGATATCAGAGTTTTTCTGTGTGTCACATGCCTTCAGCTGAATGCTAAATAACATGAAACACTTTCATCTGATGATGTAAATCTTTTTTCATTCCTTACTGTTATGACTTCGGTTCCATCCTCGGAACTGATACGGCCGTTACCAAGCTCTCGCCAGCCAAAAACTCTCAGCTTAGACCTACCCACAATGCCCCTCTCATAGTCTCTCCAGATCTTGTTTGCCGCATTCCTCGTCAGAGATGCCAAGCCTTCTCTCAAGCAAAGTATAGCATTTTTTGTGATTTATATCATTGCCTTCCTCTAGTCATTTTTTTCTTAAGTACTATCTTCTCATCTGTAAATGTATATACTTTTTTTCTAAATCCTACGCTCTATCTTTGGTAGCTCTTTTCTTACCATCGTTGGTACTGTCCCTCTCCCCTACCTTTGGTAGGCCCTTTCCTACCACTTTGTGGTATTTCTTAGTACCATTGTTGGTACTCCTTTTTTAAAAAAAAAACCTCTTATTTTTTAATCTTGCTGTTGTTGTTTTGGTTGGTTAATTTGTAGTTTAGTAATATAGTGTTTTTTTGCGATGATGTCTGATAAACTAAAACTAGGATTTGCACAGTGTGATAAGTGAGTGTATAAGATGCCCAATTCAGACGGTCATGCCCAGTGTGTTTATTATTTGGGCGTTGACCACATCAATGTATCTTGTGATATATGTTCCAGCTTCAGCAACCGTACATTAGCTGAGCGTAAGAACAAGCTGATTCTGAAGGGTATGACGAAAACTCCTTTCTCGGAGGCTCTTTCTTGGACGGAGGCCTCACCTCCTCCTAAGACTAAGAAACATAAAGAGAAATGGAGTCACTCTGTTCCAACATCTCCGTCCTCCTCGGAACCGAGTCGACAACAAGCTTCTCCTGCACCTTCGGCACCAGGCTACATGTCTTCTCCCTCAATGCTGCCCTTAATTCTGACTCCAACCAGTGTACCATCCTCCTCGGTGCCAACCTTGGTTTTGACACAGGCTCAAACTACTGTACCTGTATCGGCAACATCCCGGCCATGGTGCCGATGTCTTATACGGCTCCACTGACACCATCGGTTCCGAAGGTCGAGTATCTTCCCAGAACCAGATATTTTCCCACTTATGACCCCTTTTTGGGACACAAGTTTAGTCCATTTCTTGAGAGACCTGAATCTCCTTCGGCAGCTTCCTTCAGATCCACCAGGAGTCTTTCAGAACAAGATGTATTGAGGGTTGTGGACCAGCTTTTGGCAGCTAGAGGATTACCCACCCCTGCTAGGCCTTCCTTCCCTCTTGGAACGGAAGCTTTAATGGCATATTCACCTGTATATCCTCCTCCAGCCTCCTCCCAGGCCCTGGAGACTTCGGTACCGATGGCCATGCCGGTGCATTCTGTCTCCGCTCCGACTGCAGAGGCTCCCCTGTCGACTGATTACTCTTAGTGCAATGCCTCCATTGGAACTGGTGCACTCTCAGAGCAGTGATTGGACTGTGTCGGCACCATGGCTACTAGTTCGGTGCCTATTATTTCGGTGGTGCCGTCTACAGCCACGGCTCCCCTGGCAGCTACCGGTCCTCTCAGAGCTTCTCACCTGGAGGCGGGCTCCTCAAGGCAGGGTGTGACCCCGGTTCCAGGCTCCCATCCCTCCTCGGATGGGGCTGTTTTCCAGGTGATGGAGAGGGTTCTTGCCTCAACAGGCTCGCTCGCAGTTGGCACCATTGGCATCGACACCAGAACCCCCCCCTCTAGCATGCAGCTGTCCAAACCCCCTACTGTGGGATCCCGAGCACAGGAGCCACAACCTCCTCAGAAGTTCCCACTGGGGAGCCACCCCAGAAGAAACTGTGCAAGAGTAAGCACCTTGATTCCCCTGAGGATTCCATCACCGAAGACATCGATTGCGATGAGGGAGAAGGGTTCATACGGTCTCCCCAGGAAGATGTCTAATTTGTAGGCATTCTCGAGGTCCTCAAGCAGAGGGGAGACTGGAAGCCCTCCAAACCTTCTTTGGAGGAATCGGTGTTCTTGCAGGCCTTCTGTGCTCAGTCATCTACTTCCTGGGTGACCCCACCTGTGGATGAGCCTGTGAAACTTATTGTGCAGCGTGCCCAGAAGGCCCAGACAACATAGAACCTGTCCCCCGGAGGCCAGATAAAATTTTATCCCCCCAGAAAACCAGCCCAATTCGTACAAGCAACTGGTAGTTGATTCCATGGTTGTGGCGGCGGCCTCCAATAGGGACCTCGCAGAAGATAGTTCCACTGTTCATCCTCCAAGCAGGGAGTCTCGGGCTATGGACAGACTTGGGAAGCGGGCCTACGCTTCAGTGACCTTTGCCATTTGATCGCTGAATTATCTGGCACACTTTACTCACTTCCAAAGAGACCTAATCTCAGAAATGTCTGTCTGACGAGGTGCGTGATACTGTTGCCTCTCAGCTGGCCACCCTGGAATCCTTCTCGAACTCCTCGATGCGCTCGATCTTTCACACCAATAAGGGGGCAGCTCGAGCAGCTGCATCAGGGATCATAATGAGATGGCATGCTTGGTTGCGTTTGTGTGATTTCACGGATCCCTTTAAATCTTCCTTTGTCAACGCTCCTGTTGACGAATCTTCCCTTTTTGGTTTCAAAGTAAGTGACACACTGTCACATAGTGAGAAGAATGGAAAGACCTTGTCTGCTGTGGGCATACATTTTTCCACCCTCCAGGGATCCTATTCCAGGAACCATAGGGGAGGAAAATTGTGGTTCAAGAAGTCCCAAGGATCTTTTCAGGACACTTGTGATGAGCAATCCCCTGAAGCAGAGGGGTCAACTCATCCAGAAAACACCCCTTTCGGGGCAGAGGGGTCCACACAACCAGGGTTCTAGAGATTCCTTCTCCGGCCGACCTTACCAGCGCTGCTGAACAGTGGCCCGATTGATTTTCTCTGGAAGCAGTCAGGGGTCGATTTTCCCTGCACCTACAGGCCTGGCAACTCATAACGGATGTGTGGGTGCAGAGAATAATATCCAGAGGCTTTCATATTCCATTCGATTTTACTCCCAGACCCGTAAAACGAATCCCCAATGTCCCACCCCATCAGAGGGAGGTTGCAGCCTTAGAAATCGAAAAGCTGCTAAGAAAGAGTCATCCAGCCAGTCCCACCAGACCAGAAAAGATCCTGGTTTTACTCGAGGTTCTTTTTAGTGCCAAAAACGACAGGGGACTGGAGACTAATCCTGGATCTCAGCTTACTAAACAAATTCATAAAACCTCAAAAATTCTGGATTGTCACAGTACAGTCCATCCTCCCCTTTCTGGGGAAGGACAACTGGGTGTGCTCTATAGACCTCCAGGACATATATTACCATATAAAGATGGACAAACACTTCCGGAGATTTCTCCGCTTCATGCTGGGCTGGGAACTAATCACTATCAATTTAGGGTACTGCTCTTTTGTCTCTTGACAGCCCCCAGAGTGTTCACCAAATGTACAGCAGTCATAGTAGTTCATCCCCGACTACAAGGATTTCAGGTGTTTCCATATTTAGAGGATTGGATCCTTACCGCCACGACCAGGAATCTTCTCATTCTCAGTCTCTCTTACACTTAAGGCCTTGCTGTTTGCTTAGGTATCATGATCAACATGGACAAATCACAAATGTCTCCAACAAGAGCACTGGAATTCATTGGAGCAATCTTCAACACAACGTCCTGTCAAGCTTTCCTTCCTCCTCACAGGCTCTGAAAAATAAGAAGTCAGTTTCAAGTCCTCCTTCCACAGACATTTGTACCAGCATGCCTTGTACTGCAGCTGTTGGGATCTGACAGCAACCATTACCTTAGTTCCACTGGCGAGGTTGCACATGAGACTAGTACAGTGGTTCCTTTCATCACAATGGTCGATCTTAACCCACCCACTCGACCACATGCTACGCCTTGCAGACGTTTGCAAGAAAGAAATGCTTTGGTGGATGAAGCCAGAATCAAATCTTTGGTGTCGACCATTCTGCCTTCCCCAGCCCAGGACCACGGTGACCATGGATGCTTCCCTGTTGGGGGGGTTGCATTTCCAGGGAAAGACAGTCCAAGGCACCTGGTCCCCCATGGAGGCCAATTTGCGCATAAATGTCCTGGAATTGAGGGCAGTTCTCTTAGCATTGCAAGCACGCCACACATCCCTTCCTTCCGGGACCATTGCAATTCAGTCGGAAAACATGTCAGTCATCTGGTACATCAACAAACAAGGCAGAACCAGGTCTTACCCTCTGTGTCGGAAGAACATGAAAATCTGCTACTGGGTGATGGCTTCCATCTGCTTTTTCATAGCAACGCACATTCCTGGGAGTTCCAGTCTTATTGCGGACAATCTGAGCAGGAACATTCCGATGCCTCACGATTGGTCCCTCAGTCCTGTAATAGCGGCTCAGATCTTCCGCCGTTGGGGCAGGCCTTGCTGTGACCTGTTTGCTTCTCCCCTAAACAACAAATGCAGAAGCTACTTTGCCCTGATCCCCCCTCAGGGGGAGTCACTGAGGGATGCTCTGATGCACGATTGGCCCCCGGGTCTGTTGTATGCCTTTACCCCGTTTCCTCTCATCCCGAAATTCCTCCAGAAAGCTCAAAGGTTACGAAGCAGTGATCCTTATTGGCCCCGTCTCAAATCTTGTTCCCTTTCCTATGGCCTCATCTGATTCACAGTACATGGATCCTGGATTAATCCCAAGGTCTGCTGTCTCATCCTTAGGGACTGATTCACCCCAGTCTCTACAGCCTCAAGGTCTGGTCTCTCCACTTCCGATGATTGCCAGGCTACCTGATATTTCATCTTCTGTTCATGAGATTCTTCTGGCTTCACACAAACCTTCCACCAGGAAAATTTATTCTAGTTAGTGGGCTAGGTTCTCTAGGTGGGCCAAAGATCATAACGTTAGGCCCCTTTTCCATGCCTTTTCAGAAGATCCTGCAATACCTGACTGCCCTATTACACGTAGGAGCTTTATCATAGACAGTTACTGTGCATTTAGCAGCTATTGCAAATTTTCACAGTGGATTTGACAATTCTTCTGTTATGTCACACAGACTGTACAAAACCTTCATGAAAGGAGTATTACATGTTAAACTCCTGTCAAGCCTCCTATAGAGCCTTGGGAATTGACATTGGTGCTTCAGTCGTTAACAAGTCCTCCTTTCGAGCCTTCTAACTCGTGATATGAAATTTTTGTCTTGGAAAACTCTACTTCTGGTAGCTCTTACCTCAGCGAGAAGAGTATCTGAGTTGCAGGCCTTGAGTGTCAAGAGACCTTACTTGATTTTTCATAGGGAAAGAGTGTCCCTATGTACTTACCCCTCCTTTTTGCCCAAGGTCATTTCTGTTTTTTCCATTAATCAATCTATTGACCTTCTGGTTTTCTTCCCTCATCATTCAAATAGAGGGGAATACCTTTTGCATACCCTTGATGTTCATAGGCAACTTAGTTTCTACTTGGACAAAACTAAATCTTTCAGAAAAACGGATCAATTGTTTGTGGCCTTTGCAGGACCCAGATTGGGTAGGCCTGTCTCCAAAATGACTTCATCTTCTTTGTTCAGAAACACCATTACTTTCATCTACCATCAGAACAAAGTGTCTTTACCTTCCAGAATAAATGCTCACTCTACTAGATCTATGGCTACTTCAGTGGCCTTTCATTCCAGAGCTTCTGTGGATGATATCGGCGCAGCAACCACTTGGGCAAGACCTCATACCTTTATCACTCGTTACAAATTAGATCTGGCCTCCAGGGAACGAGCATCTTTTGGTTCTATGGTGCTCAGGAATGTCCTTCCTTAGGGCCACCTAGGACTCAAGTAGCTGGGGACTCAGTCCTAACAGTAAGGAATGAATAAAGGTTTACAACATCAGGTAAAGAAGTTATGTTTTACCATAACATTCCGTCTGTGTTATAGATCTTTATTCATTCATTACTTCCCGCCCTCCTTCTCCCTGCCTGGACTCCCGGTGGACTTTAAGATTCCTTGATCAGTTAAGGTATTTGCTCAGACATAGCCTCCTACTGTCTCTCTTATTATTTCTATACTATAATGGCGGGCAAACTCGATCTGAAGAGACTATGAGAGGGGCATTGTGGGTAGGTCTTTGCTGAGAGTTTTTGGCTCCTGCGAGCTTGGTAACGGCCGTGTCAGTTCTGAGGACAGAACCGACATCCTGACAGTTATGAATGAATAAAGATCTATGACACAGATGGAACGTTATGGTAAGACATAACTTTTTTCTGCGTGGTTGTATGCAGGTAGCACCTTGATTAGAAGTGCCTGACAAGCCATTTCTTATACATTTGCGATTTGTCGTTGCTACCTTGGCAGTGTTGTCTTACTAAAGACGGATGCTAATGTTTTGTTGCTTCCCCGTATCTGCAATTTTAATCATCCTCTGAAAGCACTGCCAAACATTACCAGCTATACATGTATTTTGTGCTTCTTTCTCTGGCGTATTATTTCAAAGTCTACCTTTTAATTGTTTATGCTCTGCATCTGCTGATTGTCCTGTTTACTGGCCTTTGGCCCTATGGATTGCCTCACAGGGTGAAACTCATACTCCACTTTGTTCTTGGTATTGTTTTTTTTTTTTTTTTAAGTTGTGGCTTTAATGCTTTACTGCACAAAATTATTGATAGCACTTGAGTTATGTAAAGAAGGAATATCCCTTCTCTTCAAGTAATAATCCTTGATGCCAGGTCACATGGGGTCATTGCCAGAGATGTACCCCTGTGTACCAGAAAGCCAGCTGTCTTCCTTGTAGCCGTCTTGTTTGGTATCAGTAACAGTTTGTGACTCTTGCCCCCCCCACCTCCCCACAGTCATCAGGCATAAATTAAGCTATAGCATTTTGGGGATTATTTAGCATACCTGAAATGTGACGTAAGTGAGAAGAATGTTCATCAAACTTCAGGTTGGAAGTAAAAAAAAACAAATATGTGGCATTTGATATACAAGGTTCCACATCAGTTGTTGGGAGTTCATATTTCACTCAGATTTGAAAAACAGTTGATCAAAATAGAATTCCTATGTTTCATTCATGTGGAGGACTAAGAACCACCCCCTTACTTAACAGACCTTAAGTCCCTTTGTTAATCTAGTTGCTTCTAGGGTCACTTCACCTTAGGGAAGAGTTCCCTGCTCTGAACTTAATGGAAATGAGTGCTTTCTTTCACTCATGTTTTACAGCAGTGGCTATGTTAGTAATTACAGGCTACAGGCATAACTGGAAGGTTTGACTCTGCCCTTCAGTTAGTCCCACCTACCCTCCCTGTTTTTGTTTTGCTGTTAATCTTAGTGGCCTTGAAACTGCCCGCCCCTCTTGTAAATTTGTGATGTTAAGTTGTCAATCTCGCCTTCATTCTTGCTTGATGGGTTCGGAGCCGATCCTCGGCTCCGACTCGGCACTTGCTAAGCTCGAGAGTCACTTTTACCAGCTCGAAGCAGCCCCATATCCCATGATGCAAGGCGGTAAGTACCCAGATCTCATTTGCCGCTTCGCTGATGAGGTCCTCCTTTTACCAGCTCCTGGTAAGTGATTTATACATTACTGTTTTTTCCCCTTTTTCTTCTTAAACTTTAATTTTAATAGTTTTAGACTAGTTTTAGTCCCATTCTGACTAGAAATTCCCTATCTCCTTAAAACTTTTAGTCAGACCTTCTCCCATCCCATCCCCCCCCCTTGTTAGGGTGTGTGTGTGTGTATATGAGAGATTAGTCTTTTCCTCTTGGGATAATAATAATTTCTTGGACAGGTGTTGTGTGTGTGTGTTTTTTCACACCATGTCTAAGGAAAGGGTCTCAGGCTTTAAGAAGTGTGACTCGTGCTGTCAGAAGATGTCTCTGACAGACGGTCACACTTCAGGATTCCTGTGCTATATGTCATTCTTTTAGCCAGAGAGTCCTGCAGGAGAGAAGAAATAAATTGATTTTGAGGGGCCTTCTTAAACCGGAGGGCTCTCCGGCTAAGTCGGCCCCGACTAAGACTTCTAAGTCTTCCAAGGCCCAGGCTTCGGTGTCGGCACTGACCGGCTCCGACACCGTTACTTTTGTGTCTGTATCAGCTCCGGCTGGAGCCGATACATCGAGACCTTCCATCGGCGCCGAAAAATTGTCGGCTCCGACAGCATCAATGGTTTCGTCAGCTCCGATGGTTCCTTCGAGGAAGAAGTCCAGGTCCCCTTCCTTGGAACCGATACTTTCGGCTCCAGCCTCTCCTCTCCTCTCGGAACGGAGCCATCGGAGCCAATCATCCAGGTCATCCAGGCTTTCTGACCATGATTTAGAGAGGGTGGTCAGTAGATTATTAAAATCACAGGCACTGGCCCAGATGCTACATAGTCCGTCTCAACAGACGACTATTAGTCCACACCCCCTTGCAGTTCCTCCTTCGACTCTACCTCAGAGTTTGGAGCTGGAGTCTTCGGGAATGGTTTCTGCTATGGCTGAGGGACAGATACCCCCCCCCTTCTGCTCCCTCAGCCTCTACTCTTATCTCCTCTTCGAGACCTTCCTTAGAGGGATTTGGTGGTCGGGCTTCCCTGGTCTCCTCCGAGGGGGTGAGTGGCATCGGACCCTTGTCCGACCCCACTCTTCCCCCTGGAGCCTTGGCCTTGGTGAGCTCGGCTCCGACATCGGCCTCGGAGCCTTCCCTTTCGGTGGGCCCTGGAGTTCCTGGTTCTTCGGAACGGGTTCTCTCGGACCTCCCTGGGAGGGGAGCCTTCGAGGTGATGAAGAGTGTGCTAGCCACTGGACTCAGCCAGCAGTCTGTTCCCTTAGCTCCTCCCTCTACGGTGCCTGTCGATATCTCTGCCATCTCTCTTGCTCCCGGACCCAGAGATCCTCCGCCTCAGGTTTCCCCACTGGGAAGAACCCCCTCTTCCGAGGATTCTCCTGATCAGTCAGGGGATCCTCAGCGCAAGAGGACCTGTAAGAGGAAACACGTAGACTCCCCAATGTCTATCACTTCAGATACCGACTTAGATGAGTCGGAGGGATCCCCAAGATCCCCCTCTGAGGATGTCTCCTTTTCAGACATCCTAGAACTCCTTAAACAGAGGGGAAACTGGCCCTCCAATAATCCCTCTGAGGATGAGTCGGTATACCTGGAGGCATTTGGATCTCGGCCCTCCACCTCCTGGGTGTCTCCGCCTTTCGACCCCCTTATGCAGGTTATCCCTCCTAAGGCTTGGGCTGCTCCTGACTCTGTAGAGCCAGTTCCTAGGAGGCCTTCTAAATTTATTACTGCCCCTTCGGACAAGCAATTTCTCATGAAAGGTGTCCCTGCTGATGCCATGGTGGTGGCGGCTGCCACTAAGAAGGAACTTGCAGATCCTTCCGTACCTGTCCATCCTCCTAATAAGGACTCTAGGACCATGGATAGGTATGGTAAGCAGATGTTCTCTTCAGCGACCTTTGCTATGTGCTCGCTGAACTACCTATGCCACTTCACCAGACTCCAGAGGGATATCGTTAAGGAGCTAGGTGAAGTAGTACAGGATCCGACAGCTGCAGGGGCTCAAGAAAAAATTGCTTCGCAGCTAGGAACCCTTAATTCTATTGCTAACTCCTCCATGCAACTGATATCATATGCAGCAGATGGAGCGAGTAGGGCCGCAGGTACAGGTGTGGCTCTTAGACGCCAAGCCTGGATGCGGCTCTGTAATTTTGCAGATCCCTTTAAGGCGTCCTTCACAAACTCTCCCTTTGATGGTTCAGCTTTGTTTGGCCCTCAAGTGAAGGAAATGTTGACCAGGTGTGAGCAGGACGGCAAGACTCTTTCTGCCGTAGGGGTCCGTTTTTCCACCCCTTCTAGACCTTACCCCAAAGGACAGAAGGGTGGCAAAATGTGGTTCCACAAATCTCAAGGAGTCACGCCGGATTCACGTGGTCAGTTTACCCCTAGAGGCAGAGGGGGTAACAATAACAGATGCCGCTCTAGAGGCAGAGGGGGTCCACAGAACCAGGGAAGCAGAGAGCCTCTCTCTGACAAGCCCTTTCAGCATCCCTGAGATGTTGCCCGACTGTCCATCCTTGGAGGCAGTCGGGGGAAGACTATCGCTGTACCCAGAAGCCTGGCATTCCCTCACTCAAGACAGATGGGTACAGTCGATCATATCCGAGGGTTACAAAATTCCTTTCGAGGAAAGTCCTTTCTCTCACTCAAATTCCCTTCCAGATGTACCACCCGGTCTAAGGGAAATTGCAGAGTTAGAAGTCTTAAAACTTCTGCAAAAAGGGCCATTCAGCCAGTTACAACAGATCATTCAGAGCCCGGAATCTACTCAAGGTTCTTTTGGTCCCCAAGAAGATGGGAGACTGGAGATCAATATTGGATCTCAGCAGACTTAAGAAGTCTGTGAGAAATACAAGATTCAATGGTCACTCTTCAGTCAATTCTGCCCTTCTTACAGAAGGACAACTGGATGTGCTCAATAGATCTTCAGGATGCGTACTATCACATAAAAATTCACAGACGCTCCAGGAGGTTTCTCCGCTTTCGGCTGGGGTCCAGTCATTTCCAGTTCAGAGCCCTGCCCTTTGGTCTCACTACAGACCCAGAGTGTTCACCAAATGTATGGCAGTGGTCACTGCTCACCTGAGACGTCAAGGATTCCAGGTGTTTCCGTATCTCGACGACTGGCTCCTTTCAGCCACCACCAGGCATCAGCTTCTTCAAGCCAGGGATTACACAATACATCTTTGTTCTCAATTGGGCATCTCGATCAACTCCGAAAAATCATCCTGCCAGTCTATTACTTTCATAGGCGCAAACTTAAATACTGTTCGGATGTCAGCTACCCTTACAGATCAAAGAATCTCAGACATTCAAAATCATGTCAGGATCATTCTAGCCAGCAAGAAGGTACAGGCCAGAATGGTTCTAAAGGTGTTAGGCCTCATGGCTGCGGCCATTACCCTTCTTCCCCTGGCTCGCTTCTATATGCGCCTTCTTCAATGGATGTTGTTCACTCAGTGGTCTTACCAACAACTTCCAATGCGTCACCAAATACTGGTGACACAGATTTGCAAGAATCATCTTGCTTGGTGGATCACTTCTCCCCAGATTCACCAAGGCAGACACTTTGTACCCCCATCCCCGGTAGCCACTGTCACTACGGATGCCTCCCTGATCGGGTGGGGGGGGCATTATCAGGGCAGGATGGTTCATGGGACGTGGCAACCTTTTGAATACCACCTGCACATAAATGTCCTAGAGATGAGAGCAGTGCTTTTAACGTTGCAAGCCCTCAATGACTTTCTTCCCTTAGGGGCAATTGCAGTCCACACAGACAACATGTCTGTAGTTTGGTATATCAACAAACAGGGCGGAACCAAGTCCTACCCCTTGTGTCGAGAAGCTCTCAGACTTTGGCAATGGGCGATCTCCTCTCATCGGTTTCTGGTAGCAACGCATATCCCTGGGAAAACCAACATTTTAGCAGACAGATTGAGCAGAGCTATTCTCATGCCTCACGTGTGGTCTCTCAAACAATCTATAGTGGAAGAGATTTTTCTGGAATGGGGTCGCCCATGTTGCGATCTTTTTGCTACTCCCCAAAACAGCAAATGCCCAGACTTCTTCTCTCTCTTCCCACTGCCAGGCCATCCCCCCAGAGACGCTCTGACCCAGGATTGGCCCCAGGGACTTCTTTATGCCTTTCCTCCATTTCCTCTGATCCCTCAAGTTATCCAGAAAGCAACCGTTTTGAGAGCCAAATTGATTCTCATTGCTCCTTATTGGCCTCGACAAATTTTGTTTCCGTTCATTCATCGTCACCTTTTGGTGCAGCCGTGGCATCTGGACCCAGTGCCAGATCTTCTGATTCATCAATCCGGTCAGCTGCACCGGTCTATCCCTTCTCTCAACCTCACAGCATGGTTGCTCCACTTCCTTCCTTAGCCAGGCTTCCTATGATCTCTAACCCTGTTAGAGACATCATAGTAGCTTCCTTAAAATCCTCTACCAGGAGGATTTATACTAGCAAATGGAAACGTTTTTCTTATTGGGCTAAAGCCAAGAATATTGATCCCTTCACTGCTCCAGTTCAAGCAGTTTTGGATTTCTTAGCGGAGATTTTTCACGCGGGCTCTTCTTCCACAGTCAAAGTTCAGTTGGCTGCTATCTCGAACTTTCAAGTCGGTTTCGCAGATCACAACATTATGTCCCACAGGCTTTGTAGAGCCTTCTTGAAAGGAATTTTCCTCCTGAAGCTTCCAGTCAGGAGTCCTCCTCCTCAATGGGACCTAAATTTAGTGCTGACATCCTTGATTCTTCCCCCCTTCGAGCCAGCTGTTTCTTGTTCCCTGAAATTTCTTTCATGGAAAACTTTATTCCTGGTTGCTATTACATCAGCTAGGAGGGTGTCTGAACTTCATGCTCTATCTGTTCGCCCCCCCCTATTTGGTCTTCCACAAAGACAGAGTATCATTGAGAACTAATCCGACCTTTTTGCCTAAGGTCGCCTCAAAGACTAATTTGAATCAAGCCATTGATCTCCCTGTATTTTTTCCAAACTATTCAAACAGATCGGAACGAAAATTACATTATCTTGATGTCCATCGCCAACTCAGATATTATTTGGACAGAACAAAACGATTCAGGAAATCCGATCAACTCTTTGTTTCCTATGCTGATAACAAGAAAGGCCTTCCTGTCTCAAAAGTGACCTTGTCTAGATGGCTTTCTTCTGTCATCTCTGAAATTTATCGGCTCAGGGGAAAACAGCTGTGCTCAAAACCAAAAGCACATTCAACCAGAAGCTTAGCTACTTCTACAGCCTTTCAAGCTAGACTTCCTTTAGACACTATTTGTGCAGCAGCCACTTGGGCCACTCCTCATACTTTTGTTTCCCATTACAAATTGGATTTGGCCTCCAGGGACAGAGCCAGCTTTGGCTCTACAGTTCTCAAGAGTCTGTTCCATTGAGCCACCCAGGATAGAGGTGCTAGGGGCGCGGTCCCATCAAGCAAGAATGAAGGCGAGATTGACAACTTAACATCGAGAAGTTATGTACCTACCATAACGTTCCATGTTAGTTGTCTTCTCTCGCCTTCTTTCTTGCGACCTCCTCCTTCCCCAGGCCTGGACAGACCTTTCTCTACAAGGAGTTATACTTCTGAAGACCATACAGAGCTGGTCCTTCTACCATCCTACAGGTTTTTTCTCTCCTTCTTTCTTCCTTTGGGAAGTTATTATGCAAGGTGCTATTGCCCTTTTGTCATCAAACGAGATCTGGGTACTTACCGCCTTGCATCATGGGATATGGGGCTGCCTCGAGCTGGTAAAAGTGACTCTCGAGCTTAGCAAGTGCCGAGTCGGAGCCGAGGATCGGCTCCGAACCCATCAAGCAAGAAAGAAGGCGAGAGAAGACAACTAACATGGAACGTTATGGTAGGTACATAACTTCTCATTTGGATACTCCTTATGGGCCCATCTCATTTGCTCACTCAACTAAGTGCAGTGAGATCATATTCTGATTTCAGGCACTCCTACTGTGTACAAAGAGAGCATCTGGGAAACAGAAAAAAAAATTTAAGCTTGTTTCCTGCCTTTCCTGTTAAGTGGTATAGACTATTTGCAGGCTTCTGAGCCCCCAAGCCCTTCTGTGTTGGAGGGAAGCCTTCTAGCTTAGTTTTTTTTTCTTATAACTAGCCAGTTTTCTAGTTTCAGCATTCAAATCTGTTTCTTTGATCTCAGCACTTGTTCAGAAAAAAAAATTCATCTGCTTTTACTGTACTTGTGTTTCTACCTACTTTATTTTACTTTTGCATCATCTTAAAAGTACTCAGTTGTATTTATTACTGCTTGGTGTAACTCATTCTAAGCCTTTTGGTTTAAACACTTGTGCTTTGGACCAGTTGTTTTGCACTGAGAGGGTTTGTGGTCTGCACTGTAGTGGCAGAACAGGTAGCTTACATCCTTCTAGGTTGGGAACTGCTGATTGAGGGCTCAGTGTCTGTTATTCTAAAAGTGTATTAATTCTGGTTTAAGCACTTGGGCTTTCAGGCCAGTTACTTTACATTAAGAGGGTTCGTGGTCTGCACTCTTGTGGGAGGAGAGGCTGGACTCTGCCCTTCTGAGCTGGGAATTTCTAGTTAAAGGCTTATACTGCATGCATATCTGAACTGCTTCTTACTGAAGTTGGTGCACCTTGTTTGCTGTGGCATAGACTGGATTCGGGCATGCTGGATCTAGCTTTGTTTGTGTAACTTGAGCACTAATCCAGGCATTCTCTAAAGTATTCAATTGTATTTATTACTGCTTGGTAGCAACTTGATTAAAGTGTAGTTATCATTCTAAGTCTTTTGGATTAAGCACTTGGGCTTCAGACCAGTTGTTTTACATTAGAAAGGTTTGTGGCATGCACTGTGGTGGCAGGACAGGTAGCTTTCAACCTTCTAAGTTGGGAACTGCTGATTGAGAGCCCAGTGTCTGTTATTCTTAAAGTGCATTAGTTCTGGTTTAGGCACTTGGGCTTCAGGCCAGTTATTTTACATTAACAAGGTTCGTGGTCTGCACTCTTGTGGGAGAAGAGGCTGGACTCTGCCCTTCTGAGCTGGGAATTTCTGGTTAAAGGTTTATAGTGCCTGAATATTTGAACTGTATCTTACTGAAATTGGTACACCTTGTTTGCTGTAGCATAGACTAGATCCAGGCCTGCTGAATCTAGCTTTGTTTATATGCTTGTTGTTTGTTTGCTTGTTATTTCCCTGGAATGCTAATTCCACCTAATACGCGGCTTCTCAGCGCTTCTGTGGATCACTATTGATATCTGCATTGCTTACTGTACTTATTTCCTTGTTTCACTTGAAAGAAAGTTACTGTTTGTCATTTTTGCATTTAAGTTACCTGTAACACATTGCACTTAAGTTACCTGGCACTTGCGCGCTAAAGCAATTATATAAGTCAGCACTAAAAATTAAAAGCAACATACCCTCAATCCCCACTGGCCCTTGTTTTCAATTATTAAGGAATTCCCAATATTATTCTAGCATGTCCAAAGGTCAGTTGTCAATCTCCTCTCCGGTCCACCTGGTGAATCTGGGAATCTTGAGGCAATGTTACAACTGCCTCATGTACACAGACAACCCTCTCCTCCTCCCAACAAATTCCAACACGTGAGAGATGCAACCATATAGCCAAACTGGAGGCTAAGCTCTCTCAACTCAGTACTGGCATAACCAGTCAGGAGGAGAAGGAAACCACACTCACTACAATTCCAGTCTCACCTAGACCTACCACGACAGCAAACCAAACACATAATCACAGAAAAACATACTCGGAGGCTCTAAATAAAGATCTGCCCAAGCAGCAGAGACCTCCAAAGCAGACACCCAAGCAACCGCTACCCCAAAACAGAACACGTGCAACACATATCTCACAAAGCCAGTTTGCCGAACAGTCACAGCCCTTAAGACTAAACAACACACCTGATACACTTGTAATAGATGACTCTATCATCAGGCACACTGACATCCCGCTCACCAGGCTGAACAAGGAGAGGGTCACGGTGAGCAGCCTGTCAGGCGCTAGGATCCGCCACATAACACAAGCACTCAGGTCACTCCAAGGCAAGTACAAATATGACTCAGTCATTGTCCATGCTGGTGTGAATGACCTGAGACGTACCTCCCTGGACTACATGAAAAGAGACATAAAGGAGCTCTCTGGGCATGTAGCCCAGGCCGGTATGACCCTGACCTTGAGTAGCATCTTACCCTCACCAAGAATGATGCCACAATATGAAGACAAGATGATCAATTTCAACAATTGGCTTAAGTACTGGTGTCATTCAAAGGGGATCCAATGCCTGTCAGCTTGGGATGATATGCTCGACAAGCCACGATGCTTCACTAGGGACGGCTTGCACCTGTCACCCCTGGGCTTTCGGATATTGGCAAAGGCTCTTGCTACCCCCATAGTGCCTTTTTTAGGCAAGGCTCAAAAGACAAACCCACCTCCCTAGGTATCACAAGGGATAAGAAACTAAGAGCAATGCTACTCAACGCCAGAAGTCTAAACCTCAAGATGCACGCACTCGAAACTCTCCTTAGCATGGAGAACATCGATATCTGTGCAGTAACAGAAACCTGGTTCAGGGCTCCCGAGAGCACCCCAGCACTACCAGGTTATACCTCATACCATGCTTTTCGGCCCCAAAACTTGGACCGAACCACAAAAGGAGGGGGAGTATCAATATTCATCAAAGATACCCACACCTCCAGGTTGGTGGCAAAGCAGGAAGTATCAGAGACTATCCATGTGCAATTAACAGTGGGTAAAACTGCCTTCCAGTTTATAGCCTGCTACAGACCACCCTCCCAAACCCAGGAACCCCACTCGGCCTTTCTGAGAACACTGGAAAATATGAAGGTCTCTCCAAACACCATTATATTGGGCGACTTCAACTACCCAAACATAGAGTGGGAGCATTACTCTAGCTCCAACACTCTAGCCCAAAGGTTCCTAGAAATTATAAACTCAAATGCTATGGAACAACTTGTTACCACTCCCACAAGAGGGGAAAACATACTGGACCTGATCATCACCAACATGGGGACTCTATGCTCCAGACCAGAAGTGTATCCCTCACTGGTAAGATCAGACCATAAACTAATCTCACTGGATATTCACATCCCGACCCCACCCCCTGCCCAGAAAACCACAGTGAAAAACTTCTCTAAAGCAAATTTCACACTCCTCAAAACCGAGGTGGAATCCTTCAAAGCCCCCGGGCCTGTGAAAAATATGGCCCAGACCACAGAATCCTTTATAAACGCATTCTATGAACACCTTCAGGAATGCATGTATCATGCCATCCCAAATAAAACCAAGACCCAATCCTCCAAAGGCAGACGTCCTGTCTGGTGGACCCCAGCCATAAACAAATTATACAATAGAAGGAGGAAGCTACTAAATGATAGAGCAAAATCCCAAAAAGGGAAGGCATCACTGATCAGTATTAGCAAAAAACTACGGGCAGTCATAAAATTGTCTAAGGCCAGCTTCGAGGGAAAAATTGCACAGGACACTAAGGATAATCACAAGGCTTTCTTTAGTTATGTTAGGAACCTGGGTGGTAATTCCCAGATATGCTCAGAATTAGTCCAAAATGGCAAAAAATACACTGAACCCACAGACATTGCCAACATCCTAGCTGACAGGTTCAGCGGAAACTCCCCCCCCCACCAAAAGGGCAAATATCTATCCCAGCAGAGTGCTGCCCCTGACATCTCAGATGCTCAGGTAAGAGCCGCCTCTCCAATGCAAAAATCACAGCATCAATGGGACCAGACGGTGTCCCGGGCTGCGTCCTACATGAACTCCAAGAAGAACTAAACCCAAACATAAAACTACTGTTCAATCTCAGCCTTACTACAGGATATGTGCCCGAAGAGTGGCGTACAGCAACAGTGGTCCCTCTCCATAAAGGTGGTGCCTCAACAGACCCTGGAAACTATCGCCCCATAAGCCTGACTAGCTTGGTCTGCAAAGCTATGGAAAGGATCATCATGGACCTCATAAATAAAGATATTGGGGACCTACAGACACTGGATCCTACCCAGTTCGGCTTTGTTAAGGGCAGATCCTGCCTCTTAAACCTGGTTGATTTCTTTGAAACAGTCACCAAGGCCATTGACGAGGGGAAGGTGGTCCACACAGCCTACCTGGACCTCGCAAAAGCCTTCGATACAATACCCCACTCAGGCATTGTAGATAAGCTCACCAGCTTAAATATAAACCCCTATGTCACTAGATGGATTGCAAACTGGCTCAAGGACAGAACCCACATGGTTAGAATTGCTGGAGCCATGTCAGACTCCAAACCAGTTACAAGTGGTGTCCCACAAGGCTCAGTCCTGGGACCTCTCTTGTTCGGTATATATTTCTTGGAGGTAGAGGCCAACACAGAAGGACTGTGGCTGACCAAGTTCGCAGATGACTGCAAACTGGGCGCCATAATCGACTCTCCAGCCGACACAAGCATCCTCCAAAAGGGCTTCATAGAAACAGACAACTGGTGCCAGAGCCATGGCCTCAAGCTAAATGCCAAAAAGTGTATAGTCATCCCCTTTGGCAAAAACAAAGAGACCACAAATTACCACATAGGTGGTAATCCATTAAGTACAGAAGAAGTAATTAGGGACCTGGGGACCCAAGTTGATAGCAATCTCTCATTTGACAACCACGTGGCCAAAGTGGTTAGAAAAACATTTTATATAGCCCACCTAATCATGAAGGGATTCACATCTAGATCAGGGGAGGTCATCGTGCCTCTTTACTCATCCCTCATCAGGCCCATAATTGAGTACAGTGCCCCTTTTGGGATGTACCTTACCAGACACCTGCAGCAACTGGAAAGATACCAAAAGTACCTCACCAAGAAGATCAAAGGGCTCAAACAGATGCCATATGCTGCCCGGTTAAAGAAACTCCAGCTCTACTCAGTGGCATACCGCCTGTTCAGAGGCGATCTGTGCCTGACGTATAAAGCCATGGACATGCTGCACCTCAGAAAATCCAAATCCCATCGAGCTACGCGCTCGAGAGACTTGAACCTCAGCACTGAAATAAATAGGACATGCTGGAGGGACAGATTCATAACCCAGAGGCTCTCTTCACTCTGGAATAAAATCCCAGTCCAGGTTAGGCAGAGTCCCTCATTGACTCTCTTCAAGAGGAATCTTGATGAGTAGATGGGAGATCGTAGGTTTACCCCGGGTATCACTTCTGTGTCACTGTTAGACAGAGGCACAGTATACTAACCTCGAAAAAGGGCATAGCAAAATAAATTTAAAATGGGTGGTGAAAGCCAAACACATTCTGGCTAGGCTTATAAATGCCCTAGGCAGATAGCCTAGTATGAACCTATGAACCAGTAGAAACACAGTATAATTTGTGGGGTTGCATAACATCATATCATAAATTTGTTGTAGGAATTCATTGATCATTGTGGAAAATTGTTTTTGTCTTGATGTACAGAATTTATTCAGCACAAAAATGAGTGACAGTGACATACCTCATAACATTTTCAAGTTCTGTTTAGGTTTGCTTAAGTTATCACTTTGTGTCCACTGTAGCCAAGTAGAAATCTCACAAACCATATTTTAGATTGCTCAGTTGCGTGGGTGTGTGGTGCTTGTATTTTTGCATGAGTGACTTACAGGAGGAAGGGGTGCATATTAAATGCTTGTCTTTTTTATTTAGATCCACACCATCACTTACATCCTGGATTTTTTCTGATTTTACTGCATTGTTTAACACACACTTAAAAGGCACATCCTGAATCCATACAGAGCAGATTCAGTGTTTCTCAACACCATTGTTAATATTCAAAAGACAAACTTTTGGGAAATCAGAACACAGAGGAGTACAATAGGTGCATCAAGAAATTAAATAAGAAACTGAAGCTATGATCAAAGACCTGAGTATTATTCCTTGTATGACATGGTGATTTAACTTAGCCATCCTACTATTTTTGCCAATTAAAAAAGTATGTCAGTGCAATGTGTCTGACTGCTTCAAAAGCTGTAACACACCTGCTGATGCCACACAAATGATAGCGGGAAGCAAAATGCACCTCTTATTAACCAACAGATTTAAATGCTGTTAGACACTTTAATCTACCATATTTTAAGTTTTTGCTGTTATTTGAGAGATGGCATGAAAGTGTGTTACGGCGTTCCGAAATGTGATTAGGACTCTAGTGGATGCAGTTCTATTGAGACTGCTTTCTGTGTGGCAGCACAAAGTTTGCAATAACAGTGAGGTCCAGATATAAACCTCTTAATATTAGAAGCTAGTTATAATAAGATGTTAATGTATGAGCCTCACTATGAGAGGATTATATTTTTCTCATTTTTGGTACATAATTATTATTCTCCATGTATTGGAAAATAAATTCTAATTTTATTTCAGAAATGTTAATTCTTTTTTTCTGTGTTAAAAGTAGTTAATTTGCTGGTGGAGGGATAGGGTGGCATTATTTTACTATAGATATATTTTGTGCGCCTTGAGACTTCTGTTATTTGCATGAGTTGTCATTGTCTGTGATACATAGTACCACCATTTACAATTTTCCTATTCCACATTTGAGAGAAAATAGATATTGTGATTCTTTTATTCCTTCTGCCTTAACAGGTCACAGTGTTGAATTTGATGTTGCACTGGATTCAGCTGCTAAACCTTACAAAGTTGACCCTATCGTGAATGTTCTTAAACTTCTCTTAAGGTAGGTGACTTTTGTTGAAATAGCTACATTTTTTGGGAGTAGCAAATGAGACAAATTAATTTTTACTTCACCGTGCCAGCAGTCTTGGTTTTAAAATTTGCGAGGGGTTTCAGAAGGCTGTGTGGATGGGGATAACTCTCTACTTTTGAAATTAAGTGGTCTGCAACTGAATGCAATTGTTGAGTACTATAAGCTAGCTTGTTGGAGCTGTGTCATCAGAATTAAGTTAAGTTTATATTAACAGTTTTCCTGGTTTCCCACATTGACAGCTGAATAAACTCCAGGCCTCCAACTCTTGCCCATCTCTGTTTGGCCATTTTAAGTAGAGAAATTGTAGTCAATGATTTTCCTTTGGAAAAAGGACAACCCTATTGAGGAGAATAAGGTGGAGGGTCATTAGAAAGCCTACACCCAGTAGGACCAGGAAAACAATATAATTCAAATAAATATTTGTAGAGACCTATATAAGTGTTAGAAATGCGGAACATCATCATATATGCAGTTACCTCTGTTCACAATCATGTCATTGCCTCATTGTTGCCCATTTAGGCACTTGCAGTCACAGGCTGGTTAACACCATAGATGTTCATCGCATTAATCACTGTTGTAGTACTCTTAGCTATATGGGTTGTATCCTGCCATCTTCCAGAGCTTCAGGGCACCTTCCACATGCCCAAACTGTCCAACAACTTGAACTGAGATGACTAAGACAAGTTTGGGCGCAAAGCCCTTCAGAGCTTTACTGCCCTCAAGGAGTACACTCCTCTGAGACTTTCGAGGATCGACTGTCAGCTTTGTGCTTTCCTTTGCTGGGCAAATAAGATCCCTCTTGGGGGGAAATCCTTCCATTTTCTTAATTTTTGTTGATTTATAGTCTTCAGGAAAGTTATTTTAAAGCTAGGAGTGATTTGTTTTAAAGAATTGTCTCAAAACTGTGAAATACTTTTTAAACGGAGCACTAGTTTTTTCCTGTCAGTTTAAAAGTAATGTAAGGTAATTTAAAACATTTTTTTTCTGTGGGGAAATTGTGTATGTCTTTTCATATCACTGTTGTATTATTCTTTACATAAGGGATCTCCTGCCAAGGATAGCCCAAATTCCGGCTAATATACCAAAGCCTTTAGATTTTATAGGTGCTGTACATCATACATATGCTCCCTGTTTAAGTTGTAAGGCATAAAGGTGACGTATGAAAGCAAACAATCAGAACACCTTTGTCTTTTGTGCTAGTTGCTAAGCTTTCTTTCAGATAAGTTTTCCATTATGGTTTCTTCTCTACCATTTTTCATTATTGTAGTGTATTTGTGTTCATGTCATCCAAGAAAGGTAAATGTCAGTTTGGGAGGCAGATTGTTCATAAAGGTCGTAATGACCTTTTTTTTTTTTTTTGAGAGCTTCCCGCAACCATACGCAGTGGTCCATGTGCTGAGCATTTGTCCCTAAGATCCTTTGTAGTCGCTTATCTTCCTTATCCATATACCTTGAAAACAAACAACTTGCGCTCTTGGCTCAGTGTGCAATAGCAGAATCCTCCCATCTCAAAGGTCACCTGTCTGCCAAAAATGTGAGGCCTGATCTGGTTGCTGTCCAGCCTCCCCAGATGTCTTTCTAGAAGCTAGTGAAAGTCCTGAAGACTGGCCTGTACTTTACTTGGATTCTTCTGCTGTGATCCCGTCAGATGCCTGCATGGATCACAGATCTTGGACATCCTCAGAGGCTTTTCCAATGTCTGTTCTGGATGTTGCGGGGGAACCTCAACCTATTTTTTTCAGAGGGACAAGGGGCAGTCCTCAGATTTTAGTGAGGGAAGAGATTCATACTACAATTATTGAATCCCGTTAAGGGTCTGAACCAGCAAGAGTTCTTTGGACGGACATCCCGCTCAGGAAAAACCTAAACTTATCACCCCTGTTAATGATCCCCAATGTCAGTAGCGGGATTTTACTCGGTGTCTGTTCAGTGCTTTGATGGCCTTGAAGCAGTGTTAGTTCATTGTCTTCTACTCCTGTTAAGAGGCCTAACTAATTGGATTCTCAGATGAGGACTCAGACTCTGAGGAGAAATTCCTAGCTTACGCTTCTCAGATTCTTTCCTCACTTGACAATGGTTCTGAGGAAGAGGATTCTTTGAGTCCAGACTCCCCCTTGGAAGAATTATCCTTTGGTGACACTATTGCTGGCATGATGGAGCACTTCAAATGGGATTGCCTTCAGCTGTGTGACATTCAAAATAAAGGTATTATGAGCTTTTACAAATGAAGTTTCCTAAGCTGCCTGCTGTTCTTCCTGTTTTGGCAGACATTTTGGACATGTTTTCTGCTGCCTCTGTGGCTCCTGTTTCTTAACCCCCAGTCTCTAACAAACGTGACAGGTAGTACAAGGTGCCTGAGGATTGTGAATTTTTGTATAATTGCCCTTTTGCTGATCCTTCATTGGTTCATTTCCTAAGCCTTCTAAGCTTCTGCCGTCTACTAAGTTTCTGCCTTCAGATAAGGACAATCAAGTTAAGTAAAAAAAAGTGTTGGGAGGGTGGCTTAAGGGGTTGGGAGGGTGGCTTAATGGCCAAGGTGTTTGCCTTACAAACACAAGGTGCAGGGTTTGAGTCTCACAAGGGATAATTGGCTAGGCTTAAAATGGCTCGCAAGGGCAGTTAGCTTAGTACTAAACTATGAACTATGTGTAAACTGGTGCCACCTTGCCTTTTACGGCTATTAATTACTGAACCTACCTGACCTGGTATGTTTCGGCTCTTTTTTCTAAGGTAACTTTGGTGGTCTGTGACCTTCCTGATTCTGATGAGAAGGTTTCTGCTGTGTACCCTACTTGTATCCACTTCCTAGGTTGCCCATCACATCATAAAATGCAGCAGTGATCCAGCTGATGCATTTTTCACAGCTGTTGCTTTTGGTTCTATCATGAGGTGTTATTCTTGGCTACATCTACAGGCGTTACCCGGAGTTGTTGAAGTTAAGCTTTTGGATGCCCCGCTAGATAATTTAAAATCAGCTGCTGCTGACCTATTTAAGTCCCCCCAGGATAAGGGTAAGACTTTGCAGGAACTCAAACATAGTTTTGTCTCCGCTATCCCCAAATTACCTTTCTAAATCTACCTTTGTCAAAAGGCAGACTTACCCATCTACCAAGGGTAGAAAGAGGTCTAGGCATATTCCCCCTGCTAAATCCAGTCTGACTCCTTTGCCTCAGAATTCTTTTCAGGACAAGCATGTTTCTATTTGACATTTGTCCTCCTCTTCCCTTCAGCCAGGTCCTCCTCTCTCTGTCTGCATTTCTCTGTCTCTTCCTAATTGTTTTCAGGTCACCTTTGACGTCTGGATGCTATCATTTGTCAGGGATATTTCATGATTTGGAAATCCCTTACTTCCCACCTTTTCAGGCATTCCACAACCTCCTCTGGAAGAGCTTTTTTTCAGGCATTCCACAACCACTTCTGGAACAGCCTCCCCATTTTACAGAGGTTTTGTAGTCCTTTTAGATCAGGGCACTATTCAGCCTGTTCCATCGTCCCAAGTAGGAAAGGGATTTTACTCCAGAATGTTTTTAGTTCCTCGGAATGAGGGTGCCTGGAGACCAGTTCTGGATCTTTCTCTGTTCAACACCTTCCTGAGAGTCCCTTCTTTTTGGATGCTCTCTCTTCAGACCTTGTTTCCCCCTCTTCTTTCCCAGACCTTGGTTTCTCTGGAGCTCAAGGATGCATACCTTTGCATCCCTATTTACTCTGTGTTCAGGAAATTTTTACTTTTCTGTGTTTCATACTCTCATTTTCAGTTCTCTGATTTGCCCTTTGACCTTTCTTCTGCCCCAAGGGTATTCACCAAATAGATCGCTCTTGTCTTTGCTTTTTCCAGACTTCAAGGGGAGACAAATTTCCCCTATCTAGACATTCAAGTAATTCAAGCTCCTACTCCCAACAGTCTGTATTAGGATCTCAACTTTACCATTTCTCATTTGCAAAGTCTGTGATTAACAGTAAATCTCAAGAAATCTGTTCTGATGACCTCCCAGGATCATGTTTTTCTGGGGTGCAGGCTTCAGACTCTTTCCATTTTTGCTTCTCTTCCTGCTCCAAAGGTATTGTCAGTTGACAACCTTTTTCCAGTCTCTATTTCCTCTGTCTGTCCTTTCCTACGGCCTGTTCCCATGCTTCCTCTTACCAGGCTCCATATGAGGAAGTTACATTGGTTCCTTATATCAGTGTAGCTTCAACATTGCCACCCTCTGGAGTCCTTAGTTCCTTTACCTGTCTCATAACTCGATGTTCAGTAGTGGATTCAGCTACTCTGTCTCATTCAGGGGCTTCCCTTTCAGACTCCATTTTTTCCCCAGGAATTATTCATAGGTGACTCAAACTTGGGGTGGGGGCTTCTTGTGGCCCTCTAAAGTCCAGGTCTTTGACCTCCTCCTCAGAGGTCAGATCATATCAACATAAAAGAAATGAGAGCTTTGCTTCTGGCTCTCCAAGCTTTTTATTCCTTTTTCCACCCAGGCTCCCCTCAAAGACATTGGAAATAATACCACTGTGGTGTGGTACATCAACAAGCAGGGGATACAAAGTGCTATCACCTATGCAGATCAAGTATCAAGTGGCTTTACAGGTGGTTTACATTCCTACAGAGTGCAGTCAACTGCCCGACTCATTGAGCAAGTCCAAAACACATGCTTACGAATGGATGCTTCACAGATGTGTTTCTGGGGATCTACTTTGGAAGCTCAAACTTTCAAAACTTCATATAGTTGAGGCCATAACATTGAAGTTTTGAAAGTTCAAAACTTCAATAAAATAAAAATAAAAACTTTTTTGCATTTATGCAGGAGGCAAGCCTCCCTGCACCTCCCACACCCTCTTCTAATTAAATATACCAACTGCAAGATCGCACTGCAATGAAGAGAATGGTAAATTTCCTATTCCATGCTATAGGGCGATCTCCATTTAATCTGTTCAAAGTTTCAAAACTGCAGACTTATGGTCACGACTATATGAAGTTCGAAGTATTCTTTGGTGGAGTATTCTTCAAGTAGATCTTTTTGCCTCTCCTCTGAACAGACAACTTCCCCTATTCTGTTCAAATCATCTGTCTTGGAAAGTCACCACCCTATCTTTTCCTTGGAAGGGAGTGTTTCTGTATACCTTCACCCCTTCCTTTGCTTTCACAAAATCTTGCTGATAACTCCCTTTTGGCCCAGACAGCATTGTCTCTTCCTTCTTTTTCACTTGGCCAAAGGCAATTACAACAAGTTACTCACCGGATGAATCTTCTCACACAAGACAGGGATCTCATTGTCCACTCTTCAAATGACATTGTGGGTGATAGATTTTTGATTTCTTTTAGCACCTGATTTCTACGGATGTGCTCTGGGTTCTACAAGAGGTCAGGAAACCCACTACCAAAATTCATACAAGTCTAAATGGAAATGGTTTTCTGTGTGGTGCCTTTCTTGCCATCAGGATCTCCTATCGATGGGGGTTCCTCTTGTTCTCTCATTTGTGTGATCTGCTCCATGCTGGGTTGGCATATTCTTCAGTTAAACGTAACATTTTAGTAATTTCTTCTTGTCTGGCCTTGAATCCTCATTTGGCCCCTCGATTTGAGGTCAAGCAATTTCTTAAAGGCTTCCTTCATATCAGGCCTCCAGTAAGCCTACCCCCCCTTCTTGGGACCTCAATTTTGTACCTGAAAAATTGATTCAGGCTCCTATTGAGCATGCTAGTTCAGCTTCCTTTTAACATTGTCCTTAGAAGGCTGTCCTTCTGTTAGCTCTTTTTTTAGCCAAGAGATTGTCTGAACTTTAGGATCTCATGGCTAGTCTTTTTTTAGTTTTTCACAGAGACAGGGTCTCTTTCAGACTAATCCTTCTTTTATTTCCAAGGTGGTTAATGAGTTGTCTCTTAATCAGTCATTTTTTCCTTCTCCACAATCTGCCAGTGAGAAGGTTCTTCACACCTAGGATCTGCGTAGTCAGCTCAGGTATTATTTGGATAGAGCACAGGTATTTTGCAAGTCTGAGCAGCTTTTTGTTTCTCTTCATCCCAGGACATTTTGGGTTTGGCTGTTTCCAAGCAAACCATCTCCTCCTGGATATCTCAGGCCATTTTATTTTGTTATTCCTTTCATGGCAAATGTCTTTCATCTGTAACGGCACATTCTAGGAGGGTGGTTGCTTACTCGGGTGCCTTTTTCAAGGGTTTGGGCCCCAGTTCCTTCCGTTGGGCTGCTACTTGGTCCTCTGTTCGTAGTTTATCTAAACATTTTTGGAAGTTATTTCCAGGGCCATGGCATGTTTTGCCAGGGTTGTTCTGCATGTGTTTGTAGAGGACTCTTCTGTGCCTTCCTCGTCCCAGCCTGGATGCCAGCAACAAAGAAATTTAGAAAACCTGAAAGAAAATCAGTCACAAAAGGGGAAGAAAAAAACACTGATTTGGAAGACTTCTGCAAATGTTCAGCAGAAAGCAGTGCAAGCTCCAGCTTTTGGTGTAAGACATGACTTCCAGTAACCTACAGGGAAAAAAAATAAGTCAAAATGTACTCGGAGCTGATTAAAATAGATGAAACACTGATGGAGTATATCAACTCAAATAAAAGGCTGAAAAAAATGGAGGAAGTTTTAAAGAGATATTCAGATGAGGTGATAAAACTGCAAAAATCAGAGGTCAAAATCAAAAAAAGTCTGGCTGAATATGAGACTGCTCAAAAAGATAGTTTCAAAAAATAATAGAGGACAGCGCACATAAGGAAAACCTGAGATTTTGTGCGGTACCAGAGAAGCTGGAAGGAACAGACTGTATTCATTTTATGAAAGCACAAATATGCAACTGGGCTGGTATTCCATAGCAGGAGTTGTTAATTGAAAGGGCACATCATGTGTATGCTCCAAACCTGGCCATTGAGTAAGCAACCTAGATCTTTAATAGTAAAGATGCAATCCTACCCAACAGAAGGAGATTATTCTGACAAAATTGTGGCAGGAGGACAAAGTACTAAAAGTGGGAAACTGTAGAGTGTTGTGGAAAATTATTACTCACTGTACCCCAGGCAGAAGATGAGTGAATTTATTCCACTAATCAGGGAATGTCGAGAAGCAGGCATGAGATTCAAACTGAGGTACCCAGCTATTTTCCAAATATTCTTTCCTGGAGGACAAAATAATTTTTTGATGCAGAACATGCTAAGGAGGAAATACAAAAGTTTGTCCAACAAAAAGTGAGCTGTGAGATGGAAGAGATTCTGCTGCTTCTTCCATTTATCCGCAACCCCTTTTTCCCATTTTTGCACATGGGATCAGGGTGTCACATACAGTAGTGACAGTAATCTAGAGTTAAGGTTTACACTGTCAGGTGGCTAGCCCTGCTGTGTTAGTTCTTCCATACCACACACTCGCGGGTGCACAAGTGTGCATGTACACACACACCAACACCAGTCCACCTACTGTGTGTCTTTGGAATGTGGGAGGAAATCAGAGCACCTGGACGAAACCCAAGAGAACACAGGGAGGACATGCAGACAGACTCCACATTGAATAACCTAGAATCAAAACCGGTGAACCTCTTGCTGTGAGGCGACAATGCAATCCACTGTGCCCCTGTGCTGCTTATTGTTCTGGTAGTAAAGACCACAGAGAGACTGTGCCATTGAAACTTTTTCCAATGTTTCAGTGAAAAATGTTTGAGAGAGAGAGAGAAAAAAAGCACAAGAGTTGACTAGAAGAACTGAGAATATTTTGCAAATGAAGCAGAGAGTGGATTTGGGAGATAAACAGTAATAAAACTAGCAACTTGGAAATTGACAAATGTGGGATTACAAAGCATTAATATTTATGAAACATGACAGAACAAAAAATCTGGAAATATTGGACTTTGTTACACTTGTAGGGGACTCTAAAGCATATGCCCTACTTCATGTCATTAATGTTTGGAAGAACACTTGGGAGAGGTGAAGAGGAGGGACTGAGTTTAACTGCAAGTAAAACAAAGTTTTGTTCTTAACAGTACTATTTCTATAATGGTGATATAGTCTTCATGCTAGAAAGTAAAATTTTCTCAGTTATTTTCAAGTGTAATGGGGATACTAAAGTTAAAAGGTGCCCATGTTTTTCCCTTCTTTTCTCCTTCTCCAGTTTTATGAAATGTAGGCACAGCAGCATAAAAAAGCAGAAGCGCCTGAAAGATCATGATACAGGAAAGATTGATGTAGTTTTCCTCATTGTTGCATTGGGGAATGACTGGATTAAGGCTCTTGGACTGATCTAGTAACAAGTTTTAAGAGAAAGCAATTGCATAAAAAATTGAATACAATAAAGCTTTCCTCTTGCAAATAAGTAAATGCTTGTAGAAACAACTCTGTATCTGGTTCTCATCTCTCCGTGGAGGCAATCTGATAAAGAGCAATAAAAACAGAATACTTTTTTCAATGACTAGGGCATCATGATTTCTGAAAGCATTCTAGTGGGAGTACAATAATGAGAAGACAAAACCAGACAGCACTTAGAAGCACAGGCTAGGCCATGTGTCTTAGCATGGATAACTTTCGTTTTAGGTTAACCCAAGTCTGTTAGTGTGGTTGTCAGTCTGGGGCAGTTGTTCTATTGGGTGGGTAAAACTTCAGTGTTTGAAGATGTACATAGATTTTTTTGTGTTAGTATTAATAAGTCTTAGGGATGTTTTGTGGTATTTTGAGGGCTTTCAATAAAACAAAAAGTTTTGTAAGATGTGACATAGGCTCAAATGGATTTGACAAAAACAACTGTATAAAAGATCAACCTGCCAAACATTAATGTATGCATGTAACGCAAAAGTTGTAACAAAAAAGCTGTTACACATAAAAGGTGGGAATAACAACTTTTAATATAATGGCACTTTCTATATTTTCTTTAAATGTTAATGGTCTCAGAGAGATATTATAAAAAAGAAAGTGTAGTGAGTTATATTTAAAAAATTAGATTGCAAATAGTTGTGTTACAGGAGGCGCATTTGGAAAGAACTGAACATTTTAATTTGGTAAAGAAAGATTTTCATGGTGGTTATTCAGCAGAATATCTGGGACACAGGAAAAGAAGATTACTTAAATTAATTGCAGGAGGAGCTCCTACAACAAAGAGGATAAAAAGATAATGATAGATTTGTAGAACTAAGGCGCTACTGGCAAGGGGGGGAAGGATTGCACTGGCATGAATTTATATTCCACCTAAAACTGCTGAACTGGAGGTTAAAAAGATTCTGGGAGAAATAATCAGTTTCAGCAGGGAATATTACTTAAAGAGGATCTATACAGATTTTCATCGAACCATAAAAGTCGAAAGCTGAAAATAGCGAAAACACGAATGAGCAAATTCTTTCCCTGGGAAAGAAATCGCTAGCCCTACCACCAACTACGCACTAATTTAAACATAATGTGGGGGCTTTGCCCCCCTCCCCACACCCTTAATGTGGGGGGCTATGCCCCCCACTCCCCCCTAACTAAATATACCAACTCCGAGATCACACTACAGTGGGAAAAAGGGCAAATTCACAAGGATGGCCAAGCGGTTTCTTTCCCAGGGAAAGAGTTCGCTCATTCGTGTTTTCGCTATTTTCAGCTTTCGACTTTTACGGTTTGATAAAAAGCCGCTCAGTATTAGGGCTTTTTGATAAGATAATAGGAACCTCCTTAAAGATGAGGACTGGAATTTGATTTGCAGCAGTGAAGATATATTTGGGGGGCCCAGAATGGAAAATATAACAAAGGAGGATAGATGTTTGAAGAAATGTATGAACATATTTGGCATGGAAGCTGTGAATTCAGTAGTAGGAGTTCAGAGTAAATTTGCTTGCTCTTCCCAAAGATACAAAAACTGGGCTATGCTAGACAGATCTTACATTTCACAAGAACATCTGCATTTAATTGAAAGTTTTGATACACATCCAATAACTATTTCAGAGCATGCCCCAACAGTAACTAAAATAAAAACATAGAGTAATGAAATAAAAAATGAGACACCATTGCTTTCTCACCTATCTGTTGAAAAGAGAGGAATTTAAGGAATGGGTAGTGGAAATTATTTGGGAGTAATTAGAGAAGATAGAAATTTCTTCTGAAAATATAGCTAGAGAATGGGATAAAATTAAAGTGGAGTTTAAAAACAGGGTGGAAATAGAGAGATGGTTAAGAAATAACAAGAATTATTTAGAGGGACTAACAATTGTTAAAGTTATTGCAGAACAAGAAGAGGAGTAATTTCAGAATGCTAATCATAAAATAAGGAATTACCTCGATAATATGCATGAGTTTATAAAGACTGCTGTTAAACAACTGTTTTTTGATAACACAGAGCACAGATACTTTTAGCTCAACAACTCAGGCAACAGAAAATAGAAAGGATTGTTAGCAGGTTTAGGAAGCCTGCAGCAAGGAAGATAACAAGAGAGATCCTTTAGTGATATGATAAATATTTCATACATTTTATGAAACCCTGTATTAAACAGAGAAATATGGAAATCAAGAACAGGTACAAATGGAAATGTTCATTGAAGAATTAAATATGCCAAGGTTAGAAGCAGATGAGGCTCAGTTACTAACAGTTAGGATAGGAGGAGTTCAGATAAAAATGGTGATGTATAAGCAATCCACAGGAAAATACCCAGGAATCAATTCCTTTGGGAGTTTGGAAGCTGGGATGGAAAACTGATAATGATCTAGAATGTTTTATTTAACAGTATTTTAAGAGGAGGAGAGAAGCACCAACATCCTGGAAGAAATCAGTGGTGGCTGTAATACCTAAAAAGGGTAAAGACCCATCATAACTAGCTTCATGCAAGCCCCTTTCAATCCTAAACCATGATTATAAAGAGTTTGTCTATAATGGCTAAAAGAATGGCAAAGATGATGCCAAAACTGATAGATATGGATCAATGTGGTTTTGTGGAGGGGAAGAAAACATTTCACAACATTAACAAAACATTGATTATCCAAAGGGGTCTTGATGCAGAGAAGTCATTTGACAGAGTAAGCTGGAAATTTATGACCAGGGCAATGGAAGCATTTGCATTCCTTGATAAAGTCATAAGGTTGATTAGGAGGATATATGAAGGATTGGAGGCAATGTTTTAGGTAAGTGGGTTTGTCTCTGATAATTTTTGTTTGATCAGAGGAACCAGGCAATGGTGTTCTCTGTCCCCTTTGTTTGCATTATATTTAGAACCATTGAGAAAAAAAATAAAGGACTTAAAAGTTCAAGGATGTACTTGGTGTGGTAGGCAAGAAAAGCTGACTCTATTTGCAGATGATATTTTAAACCTGATAAAACCCGAAAAGGACGTTTGTGTTGTGAAACATTTTGAAACAGTTTCATATCCTTTCAATATACAAAATAAAAAAGCCAAAACAAAGGCAAACACTGTAAATTAAACCCCCTCATGAATTGGTTTATCAATATCACTATTTATGGAGACATAAGAGTATGGATTAAAAAGATTCTGGTGTGGCAGCTAAGGATGTGTGGGAATAGCCTAAGCAAAAGAGAATACAAAAATTGAGTAATTGGAAGTTCTGTTTTATTAATGTGGATAGCAAGATACAAGCAGTGAAAAATGTTTTTGGTCCCTTTAGTTTTATACACAAGTTGGGCATGTTTTATCAACCAAGGGAGATGTTGTAGGTACTAATTAATAAAGAGCTGAAGGGTTTTATCTGGGAGGTGAAGACAGTAACATTCAGGTGGGGATAAGCTGATTCTTCCAATACAACAAGGCAGTTTGGGATTACCCAATTTGAAGGGGTATTTCAGAGATACACAGTTAAGGCTCCTATGCATAGCACAAGCAGAAACCTATAATTCAAAGTGAAAAGGAATGCTGATGAAACGGGGGAAGCTCTAAAAACAAGAAGACACTGGGATTTTGGATGCATATCCTTAAGGAGAATAACAATAACCATGCAGAATATTATATTCATAATGTAGCAGAAAGTATTCTAAGAACTAAGCCAAGACGGGCATGGAGAAAGGAAATTCTGTCAATAGGGATGACTATAATTAAGAGATACAGAGAATAAGCAAGGGGGGCTGGAATTTATCGAAGAAAACTGGCAAAGAACCAAGGTACTGGGGGAAGTAATTAGAGAAGGAAAGGTAATAGAATGGGAAGAAGCCAGTAATTTATTTGTACTGCAAGCTGTAGATTGCCTTCCCCATCAAGGATTGATGACAGAGTATAGGCAAAGAGAAATAAATAGGGGGGTCCTAAGTGATAGATCAGCACTAGTAGAATTTTTAGCAGAATCTAGAACAGAAGCTGTTGTTAAAAAAAGGAATTACTGGTAGAGCATACAGAGTACTGCATGATGACTAAGAATCAGAGGAGGTTAGAAAGGACTGGGGAGAGAGACTGGTGAAGCAATTCACAGTGAAACAATGGGGAGATATATATATATATATATATATATATATATATATATATATATGCAGCAAAGTGTAGAATATTTAGGATCTTTGCTTGGTAGTGTTTACATAGGTATTTTTACACCCCAAGTTGACTTCAAATAATTTTTCCTCAGGTAGACAGCAAATGATGGAGCTGTGATGGGGAAGAAAGAAGTAATTGGGAATATATTTTCTATGAGTATAATGAGTTGGCAGACTTTAAAGATTCCCTGGAGACTACTGTGTCAGAGATACTGGGTGAGCAAATTGGTGTAACTAAGGAAATTATTAATGTTATGTTGTCCCATCTCGCCTTCATTCTTACAGTGATGGGTTCGGAGCAGATCCTCTGCTCCGACTCAGCCGAATACTTAGCTGAAAATCTCAAACCTGGCTTGTGGCAAGAAGGTATCCCACAATGCAGTGGTTTAATTCCCCAGATCTTGTTTGCTGCTTTACGAGGTTGGATGCACTCAACTTGGCCGTAGCTAAGTTGTGATATTTCTTTTCTATTTTACCTTTGTCAAAACTTGCTATTTTTGCATATATTTAGCTTTATTATTGCTAGGTTGAACTCATTGTGTCTCTTTGCTGCTGCTTGTTAAATAGTGATAGTTTTCCCCTTTAGCACAGCTTTTGTCGTCGCTTACTAGGCCCCTTTGGTATCCCGTGTAGTGGTTGTTGTTTGTTGTTAGTGTCTCTTATAGCTCGTTTAAGTTAGAGAGCTATACACCCGTTTATGTTAGAGGGCTTGTACTTTTTATTGTTTTGTGTGGAAAATAGAACCGTTTTAGTTAGAGGTTCTATTTTTCTTTCCTTGGTTGTTGCTCCTTGTGTTGTCCAGTAATAATTTTTAGGTTAGCTTTAACATATTTGTCGTAGCTAATTTTTTTTATTTTTGCTGCTGTTGTGGTTTTTCTATCGCCCTTAATGTCTTATTTGGAAAATGTCTAAAGACCAAAAAAGAGAGAGAACATAAGCCTTCGGGCTTTAAAAAATGTCAAAAGTGCTTGCAAAAAATGGCCATCACAGATGTTTGTGTTTATTGCCTTGGTGCCATTCATCTCCAGGAAGACTGCATCTTCTGTCATTCATTTAGTGCTAGAGTTCTTCAGGAAAGAAGAAACAAGTTGATTCTAAAAGGAATCTTAAAGCCTTCTTTTGAGGAAGCCATTCATAGCTCTTCCTCCTCTTCTGTATCTCCTACTTCAAAAAAGGATAAATCTCATAAAAGACAATCTCCAGCTAAATCGGCTCAGTCGGAGTCGCCAGTCAAACTCCTAAAAATATCAAAGGCCACTACTTCCTCGGCTTCACAGTCTTCAGAGCCGTCAGAAGTCCTTTTGGTTGATAGGCCTGGCACTTCGTCAAGCCTTCGGAGCCGCAAGATACCTCCACTCAGAGCCGGCCCATTGAGATTTCGGTGGTTTCTCCATCCTTGAGATCACCAATCCTCCATAGGTCTCGATCTGCTTCCCTATCTTCCAGGTCTACAAGAAGCTTATCAAATGATGACATGGAACGGGTGATGTGTAGACTCCTCAAGACTCCGGTGCTGACTAAATTATTCTCGGTTCCCATCCGTTTGGTTTCTGAGCCTACTGTGCCCACTGTTGTTCTTCCGCTGAGTCAAGCTGGTCCTTCGGAGTCGGAGTACTCGGTACCACTTACTGTGGACCCGTCGGTTCCGGGACCCCCTTTGGTGTTCACATAGCCGACATCTGCTCCGACTCTCTCGGCGCTGTCCGGTGAGTCTGGGAGCCAAAGTTCCCTGGTTGACCCTGGGGGGGGGGATTCTCAGCCCCGATCCTCTTCGGTGGCGAGCCTACCCCTCGGAGCATCAGCTCGGGTTAGCTCAGCTCCCACATCAGCCTCGGGTCTGATCTCATTGGCTCTGTTGCCTTCCTCTGTCTCCCCGGAGCCGTCGGGATCCACCTTTGAGCTGATGAGTGTGTTGTCTACCCATTCAACACCACAGAGGGATACCAGTACTCATCCCCCCCAAGGCACCGGCTACTATCTCAGCACCACCCATTCCTCAAGACAGCAGAGACCCAGAGCCTCAGGATCCCCCATTGGGTGAACCCCTCTCATCCGAGGCCTCCTCAGAATGTCCTTCTGAGGAGCTACCTCGGAAGAGAACCTGCAAGAAGAAGCATGTTGACTCCCCCAGATGAGTCCATCACTTCAGACACTGACCTCGAGTCGGAAGGGTCCCCACGGTCATCCTGTGATGATATCTCATTTGCAGATATTCTAGAGATCCTCAAGCAAAGAGGCGGCTGGCAAGCCACCATCCCTTCTGATGGAGTCAGTGTACCTGAAGGCTTTTGGCCGTCAACCTTCAGCCTCCTGGGTATCTCCGCCTTTCGATGAACTAATGGATCTGGTTAGTCGAAAAGCATGGGAGTCACCGACACTACGGAACCAGTCCCTCGGAGGCCAAACATATTTTTGTCAGCTCCTTTGAATAAAGAATTTCTAACAAAGGGAGCACCCGTAGATGCTATGGTGGTGGCAGCAGCCACCAAGAAGGAACTTGCAGAGACTTCCTCATCTGTTCATCCTCCGAATAAAGACTCTCAAACAATGGACAGATATGGGAAGCATATCTTTTCTTCAGCGACTAACTCACTCCGATCACTGAACTACTTATCCCATTTCACAAAAGGCTACAAAGAGATCTCCTGAAAGAGCTAGGAGATACTTTATAAGGCTCATTAGCTGTGGGGGTGAAGGCAGATGGAGCGAGCAGAGCAGCGGGTTCTGGAATTTCCCTTAGGAGACACGCCTGGATGCGCTTGTGCAATTTTGCAGAGCCCTTTAAGTCTACCTTTACTAATGCCCCTTTTGATGGTTCCTCACTCTTTGGACCCAAAGTAAAAGACACTCTAACTTGATGCTAGCAGGAAGGGAAAACTCTCTCTGCCATTGGAGTACGTTTTTCTGTACCTTCAAGACCTTATCCTAAAGGTCAGAAGAGCGGAAAGATGTGGTTTAAAAGATCCCAGAGATTTTTCCAAGACGCACGGGGTGATACCTTCTCCAAGGGCAGAGCAGGAGGTAATAATGGTAGACGCTGTCCCAGAGGCAGAGGGGGCCTGCAAAACCAGGGTTACCGTGATTCCTTTTGCAGGCGCCCTTATCAGCGCTCCTGAAAGGAAGCCCGACTGCTCTACTCTGGAGGCAGTTGGGGACATTTATCAATGTACCCAGAAGCCAGGCGAAATATCACAAACGACAAATGGGTACTAAACATAATATCCAGGGGATACTCCATCCCCTTTTCCAAACCTATTCCACAGAACAAAACACTCCCAAATGTTCCACCCAATCAAAGGGAACAAGCAACTATAGAGATTCAAAAATTGCTCCACAAAAGAGTCATCCAAGAAGTCCCCACAGACCAAATAGGATTCGGAACTTACTCAAGATTCTTTTTAGTGCCAAAAAGAACAGGGGACTGGAGGCCCATATTAGACCTAAGCAAGTTAAATGAATCTGTCAAAAAGTCAAAGTTCCGAATATTGACACTGCAGTCTATACTTCCCTTTTTAGGGAAAGACAACTGGATGCGCTCAATAGACCTTCAAGATGCTTACTACCACATAAAAATGGACAGAACATCAAGAAGGTACTTACGCTTCTGGCTAGGAGCCAGCCATTACCAGTTCAGAGCTCAACCCTTTGATCTCACTACAGCCCCTAGAGTGTTCACCAAATGTATGGCAGTAGTCACGGCTCACTTGAGACGTCTAGGATTCCGTGTGTTTCCCTATCTGGATGACTGGCTCCTATCTGCCACCACCACGCATCTACTTCTACAAGCCAGGGACCTAACCTTGGACATATGCAATCAACTGGGCATTACAGTAAATTTTCAAAAATCTGCTTTGTTGCCTTGTCAGCATATTACATTCATAGACACAGATCTAGACACTTCATCTATGGTAGCACATCTTCCAACAGAAAGAGTTATAGCACTCAGACAGCAGATACTTCACCTCCTTCCCAAGAACAAAGTGAAAGCAAAGATAATTCTATGCTTATTAGGGACAATGGCCTCCACGATTACACTGGTTCCTCTTGCCAGAATGCACATGAGGATTCTTCATTGGCTATATTCTCCCAATGGTCACTTCAGGAGCTTCCAATGTCTCATCTGATCAGAATAATGGAATCGTGCAAGAACAACTTGAGATGGTGGATACACTCCACTCATGTGATAATGGGCAGACCCCTTTTTCCACTTCAACCAGTAGCTACAGTGACCACAGACGCTTCCCAGATTGGGGGGGCATAATCTGGGAAGAACAGTCCAAGGTACATGGCAGGAACACGATGCTCACTTACATATAAATGTTCTAGAGATGAGAGCAGTGCTTCTTGCATTGCAAGCACTTCAAGACTCTCTCCCTCTAGGGACTGTTGCGATCCAGTCAGACAATATGTCTAAGGTTTGGTACATAAACAAGCAGGGGGGAACCAGATCTTACCCCCTTTGTTGAGAAGCCCTAAGAGTATGGCAATGGGCAGTTTCTTCCCAGCACTTTCTAATTGCAGCACACATTCCGGGGAAGTCCAACGTGATAGCGGACAAGCTGAGCAGAGCAATCCTAATGCCTCACGAGTGGTCTCTCAATCAAAATGTGGTGGAAATGATTTTCCAAACATGGTGGCAGCCTTGCTGCGATCTCTTTGCCACTCCCATGAATGCCAAGTGCAGCAACTACTTTACCCTAATTCCCCCTCCGAGGGAAACACCGAGAGATGCTCTTGCTCATGATTGGCCCTCAGGACCTCTATATGCCTTTCCACCATTTCCTTGCATACCCAAAGTTATTCAGAAAGCACAAAGCTCGGGAAGCAGGATAATTCTCATTGCTCCTTACTGGCCTCTCCAAGTTTGGTTCCCCTTTCTTTGGCCTCACCTTCAGGAGAAGCTTTGGATTCTGGACCCAGTGCCAGATCTGCTGACTCATGTCAGGGGAGCTTCATTCTTCTCTCCACACCCTAAAACTGACAGCGTGGCTGCTCCACTTCCCAGTTTAGTCAGGCTTCGTAATTTCACTCCTACATTTCGACATATCTTAATGTCCTCCCATAAAGCTTCCACTAGAAAGCTGTATTCTAGTAAATGGAAGAGGTTTTCCCTTTGGGCCCAAGACAAGAACATTGATCCTTTCTCTGCACCTACTCGTTCTATTTTGGAATTTTTGGCGGAACTGTTTCAACAAGGCTCATCTGCAGCAACCTTCAAAGGTTCAACTTGCCGCAATTTCAAATTTTCATATTGGTGATACTACTTCCAACTTAATGTCACACAGGTTGTGTAGAGCCTTCTTAAAAGGTGCTTCCTTAATAAGACCTCCCTTTAAGGAACTCCTTTCTCCTTGGCATCTAAATTTTGTTTTGTCTCATCTCACGTTACCTCCCTTTGAGCCCTCTTCGTCTTCAGACCTCAAGTTTCTTTTATGGAAGACCTTGTTTCTAGTTGTTATAACTTCTGCTAGAAGGGTGTCAGAATTGCACGCTCTTTCTATTAAACCACCATATTTGATTTTTCATAAGGATAGGATATCCTTACGTACAAACCCATCCTTTCTACCTAAAGTCTCTTCTCCAAACAACGTAAACCAATCTATAGAGCTTCCAGTGTTCTTTTCTAACCATAGCAACAAGGCAGAGTACAAATTACAACTGGACGTGCATAGACAACTCAGATTATATTTGCATAGAACCAAAGACTTCAGAAAATCTGACCAATTATTTTTATCCTTCTCTGATGTAAAAAAAGGATCCTCAGTCTCAAAAACTACTCTTTCAAATTGTATAACTTTCATCTATAATTCAAATCACAAAGATTTACCTTTCAAAGTGAAGGCTCATTCCGCTAGAGCAACGGCTACGTCATCTGCCTTTCAAGCCAGAATTCCCATAAATAATATCTGTGCAGCAGCTACTTGGTGTACTCCACATACTTTTATTACTCATTACAAAGTGGATTTGGCCTCCAGGGACAGGGCATCCTTTGGTTCCATGGTGCTTAAAGGTGTACTTCCATGAGCCACCCAGGTAAAAGGTGCTAGGGGCGGTGTCCCATCATTGTAAGAATGAAGGCAGAGAGGACAACATAACATAAAGAAGTTATGTACTCACCATAACGTTCCATGTTTGTTGTCCATCTCACCGTTCATTGTTACAAACCCTCCCTCCTTCCCCCTGCCAAAGACTCCTTCTGGACCTGCTAGATTTCCACTACCTTCAGGAGTTCTTTGTCTCAGCTTGTTTCTCCTTCCAGTACATATAGTATAGACTTAGATATATATTTATATGTATATGTTTGTAGATATGGATGTAGTGTTCATATTGTTCAGTATTAGCAGCAAACAAGATCAGGGGAATTACACCACTGCATTGTGCAAAACCTTCTTGCCATGAGCCAGGTTTGAGACTTTCAGCTAAGTATTTGGCCGAGTCGGAGCCTAGGATCGGCTCCGAACCCATCATTGTAAGAATGAACCGCGAGATGGACAACAAACATGGAACATTATGGTGAGTACATAACTTCTTTATTTGAGCTATGATACAGAATAGAATTGCCTAGACATAGTAGGGCCTTGCTGAGTCTAATTATGGTGGGTGCCAAAAAAGCAATTACTAGAAAATTGAAATCAGAGTTTAAACCAACTGTACTAGAAGTAGTGAATATAGTAACAGAGATAAAACAACTGGAATTGTGAACTTTAGAAAATTGGTAGGAGCAAAGTACATAGAAAAAAATGGGAATTGTGGGAACAGTACATGCATGAGGAGGAACAAGCTTTAAAAGAAGGCAGGATTTGGATGAGCTATGTAATGTTTGACAATGACTGGATAGATTATAAGTGATGTATAACGTTTGCATCTAAAATTATGTCAATTTTGAATGTGGTTTGTGATGTATAATATTTTCAACTGAAATTATGTTGTGGTTTGTTTTCATTTATATAAATGTGTCATTGCTTATGTCATACGTGATCATTTAATAAAAATGTTTCTTTTAAGATTCTGAATCTAAATAGGAAGATGTCAGGACAGATATTTTTTTTCCCTCAGATTTCTGATTCGGATTCAGAGTAGAGCTTTGTTTCTGATTCTCTTTCCCTGTGACATTTTTCTAGAATATGTCAGTGTTCTTAGTGTGAGAACCCTGAGATTTCTCAGTCCCTCATCATGTTACACAAGGACTCTCCAGAACCTTCTCTCACTCCCATAGTTCTCTTAGCTCCTGGGGATGTGTGTGACGGGTCAGGCTTCTGCCTCTAAAAAAAAAAAAAAAAAAAAAGCCAATAGAATGTATAAAATTCCTCACTGAAGTTTTTATACGCGCTTCACAAAACTGGCCCAGAAGCTATAGTTTTATTTAATTGTACTGCTGCTAAACATTTGGTTAATTCCAATAATGTGTCTCCGACAAGGATGGTGAGATTATTAAGTGTGGGAAAAAAATGTATGCTTCTGCAAATTTGATTTTCAGAATTTTGAATTGTCAAGCTCATATCACCATCGTTATCAAACATTCTTTTTCCATTTTCTACGTGGAGTTTAGATGCCATGTCATCTCTTCCATCTCAGTCTTTTAATGCCACTGTACTACCTTCTTTGACACTTATGCTTGACCATCACAGGTCTTCTCTCAAACAATCCGAATACCTCTTTGCTGGATGCCCTTGTTTCCTCTTGCCTTTTTCCTGTCTGTCCCAAATTTTCTTCACCAGATTGTCTTTTGCTTTTCTGCATATGTGCAAAATGACTGTAATGTGTTTTCTTTGACATTTTCTGCAAATTGAGCTATTTTAGCTTCTGCTCTTATATCCTCATTTCTTTGTCTGTCCCACAGTGAGCATCCTACCACTCTCTTCAGTCATTTCATTATCTCTGGCTTCCTCAACTGCTCTGCCTTTACTGCCCAGGTTTCTGTACCATTTAGTAGTACTGGTCGCACAACTCTGTTGTACACCTTACTTTTCAGCTTCTTTGGCATTGTTCTGTTATACACTACCCCTGACACTATGTACCAATTGGCTGCAGACCCTCTCATTCTGTCTTTGACCTCCTCATTCACACTTTCCATTCTTAACCACTGCTCTCGGGTACTTGAAGGTGTTAAACATGTTCCACAATTTTCTCTTCTATCCTGTTTCTCAACTTCTGATTTCCCTCATTTCCTGCATTACAACTGTCTTATCCGTACTCCATTTCATCCCATGTTCCTTCAGTTTTGCATTTCATTCCCCTGTCCTTTACTGAAGTTTTTACTCAGACTGCCTGTAATACCACATTGTCTACATAAAGCAACTTTGTTGATCTGTCTCCACCACCCAGTTTTATAATGTAATCCATCACCCGTATGAACAGCAGTGGGCTCAGAGCTGAACTCTGATGCACTTCCACTCCAACTGGGAACCCGTCTGCGAGACCAATATGTGTTTGCACTTGAGTCATTGGGACCTTGTACATAGCTTTCACTAACTCTACTAATGTTTCTGGGTCATTAGGTAATGTTTATTCTAATTATAAAATTATGAGGAATGTTCTGTCTTCAGTTTCTTTTTGTGAGGAAAATCTGCTTTAAATAAATTAGTTTCTGCCATTGTTCTAGCCACAACTCATTTTTTACAGTGTGTATTACTCAGTGGATACTTCTTCCAGGGCTATGACCACTAGTACTGTTTTGAGGGGGTTTGTCTGGCTGCATTCCCAGAACATCCCAGATGATGTAGAAACTGAGATCTTTAATTGTTCTTTGGACAGAGATTTAGTTTTTGGTTCCTCTGCAGCAGGGATTATCAAAAAGTGTGATGAAAGATGTAAGTTAGTACAGGGACTCTATACGATTTTTCAGCCATCCTTTTCCAAATTTTCTAAGGGGTTCTCTGACCCCCTCATCCAGTTTTTGCACAAACTAAAATAAACAGTCTCAACATGCAGGTAAAAAGTCATTTAAGAATAAATAGCAAGGGGGTTCCAAAAGAATTCAGGAAGTCCACAAAACCAAGGACAGCCCAACAAGTCAGAATGAGTATTTAAGAGACCTTGCACTCCCAACCCTGGCATTCCCTTGTCCCTTCCAGAAAGTCAGTATCTCTGCTTTTCTATGTAGCAACAGATGGATGGGTTCTGAGGATTATCCATCAAGATTACAGGTGGCAGTAGCAAGAAATCCCTCCTTTTCATCCGTCAGACCAAACTCTCTTTTGTTTCCCACTGTCCTTTACATGCTGCCCCAGGGAATGACAGAACCATTTTTTCCTCCCAAGTTTGGGAAACATTTTATTCAAAGATATTTTTAGTGCCAAAGTAAGAAAATGCTTGGAGACCAGTTCTGGATATTTCTTCCCTAAACCTGTTTCTGATAGTACTCAAGTACAAAATGCTGTCACTTCAAAAACTTGTTACCTCTCCTTCCCCATTCAAGTTTCCTGGTAACAGTAGATTAAAAAAAATGCTTATCTGGATCCCAATTCTTCCAGACTTAAGGCATTTCTTATGGCTTTCTGTGTCTGGATCTCATTATCAGTTTTGTGCCTTACCATTTGGACTACCCATGTCATCAAGTGTGTTCACAAAGTGTCTAAGCTCCCGTTACGGCTCATTGGAGGCTACAGGGTATCCATATTTTTCCATATTTAGACAACTTGCTTATCTTTGCAGCCTTTTTCAAAGTGCCAAGAATCTCTCGTTTGACTTAAGAGCTGTCTCTCACAAGCTGGAACTCTGAGGAGTGTCTTCCTGGGGTATTTGCTCGACAGCTCAGCTGAAAGAGCTTTTCTTCTACAAGAAAAAATAGATTTATATCTAGATCTATTTCTAGGGTTTTCCATTCTGATTGTGGTCACTGCTAGGGAATATCTTAGGATTTTGGCTCTGAGTCCTTCCCACTGCTTGTCTGTGGGTGTGATGGAACCCCATTACCTACTACCACAGGGACTGCCTTACAAACTCACAGAAAGCGCCCTTCCAGTTTTCTGGTGCCATGGTAAGAGAAGGATCTCTTGGAAGACTGTTCCTTACTCTGGATTTTTTCAGCTGCTGAGCTCAGTTAAAAAACCCTTTGAGGGTTTTATTTCCTTCTCCTGCTTTTTCTGTCAGTGCGCTTGAGTAGTGTATTCTGCTGCATTGATTGATAGCTTTTCTGATTAGAAATTTTGTATATCTGTTTTTACTTTGACCAATGCTGTTAAAAGATTCATTTGGGAGGTTTGACAGGAAAAGTTGCTGATATTGCATTTATTTCTTTGGGATATGATTATTTGAGGTGATTGAGCAGGATTACAACATTTTAAATGATAAATGATTTTTTCATTTACATCACAATTTTGGCATCATTTTGTATGTTAAACATATCTGAATGATTTTTTTTAGCATTTTGATTAAATTCTTTAATAGTGTTTTAGGCTGTATCCATTCATTTAGACTGAACCCAGCCTTTTTCTTTTTACGAAATCAGGAGACTTTTTTTGCATGAATTTTGTGTGTAGAACTATGTTACTGAAACTACTGTAATTTTGTTACATACAGTGTTCACAATAGTACCTCCTGCAGAAATAGAGTTCAGATTGCTATTTAGAGAGAGAATAATGGAGTTTGTTCTTTTTTTTTTTTTTTTACTGGCTGACCATGCAGCCATTGTTTGGTTTTGCTGTGGCTACTTTTTTGTCCCCTGACTTGATGGACTTTGATACAGTTCTCCGCACCACCACTACCACCACCATCTGTCCCTTGTGCACCGAAAAACATTTAAGTAAATCTAGATGTATGTCTCGGTCTACATTGTGTGATTCCATAGTAGCTTTGGGCAGAATATTAGACCATTTGCCTTCTTTTGCCTCCAAGTTCCCCTGGTGTGGTGGCATTACCACAGTTGTACATGACTCAAGGCTCCAAAGCAACCTCCAGGGCTGTACCAATGCCTGTTTAAAGTGTGAAAGAACAAAACTCTTAAGGTGCATGGGAGGTCATGGGTACAGAATCTGTTGCGAGTGTTGATACTTCTCCCTCTGGGGATCCTCCAACTAGGGCAACGCATGCAAAAAAACTGACCGAAGACCCACCACGTTACAGGACAACAGTCTCTGACTGTGTTTTAACCTTTCATCAACTGCCCCCGAGATCTGCAAGGTATATGATCTTTTAGAGGATGAGGCCCTGGACATGGCAACCTTCCCTCTCTTGATCCTAGCATTGGAGGAGGTTTTTAAGAAAGCCTTCAATTCTCCTGAACCTGTGCCTAAAAGTGTTTAAGAAATTCAGGATGTGCTCACCCAAGCTGGCCTTCAATCTCTCTTGTCTGCAGACCCTGCTTCTGTCTCACTAGTGACCTTATGATTAAAAAGACTGTCTTCATCAAACCCAGTCTCTCAAAATAAACTAAGCAAGTGGCTAGAGTCTAAGAGAAAGAAGCTGTCAGAGTCCAGCATGGTAGCTTTGAAAGTGCTTAACTAGCAGTGTTTTATGTGGTAGTTTTTCTTGAGGTGTATGTATAATTTAGAAGAGTCTACTGCATCATTACCTGCTGAGTAGAAAGACTGTGCGAGAGAGATTGTTTGCACCCTTTCTCAGTTGTTTAAATATGCTTTAAAGATTGCCTTGGAGGGGGCTAATACTGTGTCTACAAGTGACGGTGGTGGTGGTAAGGAAGTTTGCTTGGTTGTACAGACAAAACTTTTCTGATGAATTAAGAAATTAGATTATGAATGCTCCATTTGATTCTGATTGTGTGTTTGGCACAACAGCTAATCAAATCCTAAAACACTGAGGTAACAGGTAAACTGATGCAAGGGGTATCTAAAATGTTCCATATCCCCAAGTGTCTCCCTAATAAGCAGGATAGTTTTCTGCTGCCTTACAAACAGAATTTGCAGCCAAGGCACCAGAAGGAAATGGCAGGATGAGAACTCTGTCAAACCTAACAAAATGGCTTCTTTTCTCAAAATGATTGACTCCCCTTCCAACCTTTGACTATGGAGGGGGTCAACTCTTATCATTCCCCAAAAAAGAGCAGTCATGGAAACCAGTGTTGGACCTCTCCTGAATACATTTATCAAGTCCTCAAGTTTCAATATGGTCACTCTAAAGACAGTGTTTCATGTTCTGACAGACCACTTCTTTATGATGACCATGGACTTGAACACTGCAGATCATCATACCCCTTTGCTTCCTGTTTCAAGAGATATCCAATATTTGTTGCGTCTAATTTGCATTATTAGTTCTCTGCATTGCCCTTTGGTTATCCACTGCACCTTGATTGTTTACCAAATGCCTTGCTCTGATAGTGGCTCACTGCCAGACTCTTGGCATTCATATTTTTCTATACTTGGACGATTTGCTGATCTGTGCAGAGTCTGCATCCAGGTGTTTGAAATTGCTACAGAAGGTCATGACCTTTCTCTCAGTCTGGGTTCATGTTAAACCTTCTGAAGACATGCGTGTGACCTTCACAAAAACTGATGTTCCAGGGGTGCTTAATTGACAACAACAAAAGAATGACCTTTCTGCCCAGAGACATAGTCCTGTCCTACCAGTGTTCCAGGACTTCTCCAGGAGGAACATCTTCTTCACAAGAGATGATCTACAAATTCTAGGACTGATGGTATCCATAATTCTCATGATACCACTGACCATCTCTGTATGAGGAAAACTCAGTGATATATAGGAAATTGCTTGAACTTAGCACCTGCATTCCCTGGACAGTTGCTGGTGCTGCCCTTCTTCAAATGAGATTTACGGTGGTGGGGAGAACAGCTGAGTATCAATCCAGATCTTCCCTTCTTCCCATCTCTTCCTGCACAATCTTTCCAGACAGATTCCCTTGACTTTGCTTGGGGAGCTGTGTCTGTGGGACTGTAAGTGCAACCCACTTGGAGGCCCAAGGATGAATGAAAGCACATCTGTTTCGAAGAAATGTTGGCAGGGATCCTCACCTTGAAAGTCCTTCAGCGCTTATAGACTGTGGGACCTCTTATTCAGGTTACAGACAAGACCACAGTGATATGTTGTACCTTTACTGACAAGGGATTACAAGGTCATACCCTTTGTGCTTGTAAGCAGTAGTGACCTGGGAGCTAGCTTTACAGCATTCTCTGGCTCTTTAGGCATGAGACATTGCATCAGTGCAAATGCTGTGGCAAACAGACTAAGCAGATACTTGATAGACACATACAAGTGGCAGTTCAAGGCAGTGGTGTGTCAGGATGTAGTGGATGCCTCAAATAGATCTGTTGGCCTCACTTCAAAACAGACATAGGGAGAAATTCTGTTCCAGGCATCCTTGCAGCCATGCTTAGGAGGGCAGATGCATTTTCGTATCATTGGACAGGAATGTTTCTGAATGTATTTCAACCCTTTCCAGTGATTCACAAGGTACTGGTAAAGATGCAGAAAGAAATGCCAGAGGTCATTGTGATGACTCCCTATTTGCCCAGGTAGTCTTGTTTCTCCCTTCTAATGGACAGGAATGTTTCTGTATGTATTTCAACCCTTTCCAGTGATTCACAAGGTACTTGTAAAGATGCAGAAAGAAATGCCAGAGGTCATTGTGATGACTCCCTATTTGCCCAGGTAGTCTTGTTTCTCCCTTCTAATGGTAGTGTCCAATGGCAAGAAATACATCATTATCCCCTTTGGGGAAAATGGTGTCCCCACTAATTATGACATTATTAACAACGTACTAAGCATGTACTCAGTAGTGAGGGACTTGGGTACCCAGGTTGATAGCAACCTGACTTTTGACCACCATGTTGGCTTAGTTTGTACAGAAGGTTTTCTACATGGCCCACCTCATATGTAACGGTATTTTATCCAGGAGCAAGGAGGTCATAACATCCCTGTACTCCTCCCTTATCAGACCCATTATCGAGTACAGTGCCCCCTTTGGCATGCACCTTGCCAAGCACATGCAGCAGTTGTAGAGACCACAGAGGTCCCTGACCTGGAAAATCCAGGGTCTCAAACACCTATCCTATACAGATAGGCTAAAAGCCCTGTCCCTCTACTCATTCTCATACAGACTGCTCAGAGGTGACCTGTGTCTGGCATACAAGGCCGTTTCAGACTCCGCCTTGATGGAGTTGCTGCATATCTGTAAGTCAAACTCCACTTGCGCAATCCACACGCAAGGTCTTAACCTGGTCTATGACATTAATGGAACTTGTTAGCGGGATAGATTTGTGTCCCTACGACTCCCCCATCTGTGGAATAGACTTCATCTCCATGTCAAGCAAAGTACCTCACTAGCCCTCTTTAAGAGGAACCTGGACAGCTGGATGGGAAACAGAAAATACACCCCTGGGAGCCCACCTGTGTCCCTACTGGACAGGGAAAACAGGTGCTGACTTTGTGAGAATACTGGTGAAATTATTGGCTAGGCGTATAAGGGCCTGTAAGCCAATAGCCTAGTATCATCCTATGAACCACACAGGTTTGAGGCGAATGGTGCACCCTATTTAGGAAAAACTACAACTGACAACCTTGATTATTCAGCCTTGACTTTATTTAGGTACTTGTTTCATGAGGATGTACAGCATGTGTTAAATGAGGCCAGAAAATCTGCTATTAGACAACCTTATGTTTATAAATGGATGAGGTTTTCTAAGGTGCACCTAAACGGGAAACAGAAGGTCCCTTTATGTTAACATCCCTCTGGTCTTGAAGTATTTGTGTGAGCTACTTTGGAATGGCTTATCATGTGCATCCATTAAGGTGCATTTTGTGGCCAGTTCTGCTAGCCTGCCAGTGGATCCTTCTTTTTCTCCTTCTCCTTTGGTAAAACAGTTCATGAAAGGAGTATTGCATATGAGAACTGCTTGCAAGCAAATTCTTCCTTTGTGGGATCTTAACTATGTCCTGGAAGTATTGACCTTTCCACCCTTTAAAGCTGCTACTCAGGCTGATCTGAAGCTCTTAATGTGGAAAACTGTTTTGCTTACTATTCTGACATCTGCAAGGTGAGTTTCTGACTTGCAAGTGCTCATGGTTGGGCACCCTTGCCTGATTTTCCATAGGGATAGGGATGTGTTAATCACTAATCCTTTTTTCATGACAAAAGTGGTCACAGAATTCACTCTCAATCAGGCTATCAACCTCCCTGTGTTTTCCCCAGAGGGTAAGAATAAGGGAGGGAGGATACTTCATATATTGGATGCACACCAGCAGCTCAGGTACTACCTTGACAGAACATATCCCTTCAGGAAGGCTGAAAGGCTTGTTATTTCCTACACTGGGGCAAAGAGGGGTCATTCTGTCTCTAAGCAAACCATTGCACATTGGTTGTCCTCTGGTATTGTTTTTTGTTACTCCTTCCATGACAGTGTGAATCTAGGCAAGGTAAAGGTGCATTCCACTAAGGCATTTTCCTCTTCAGTGGCATATTAGAAAGGAGTGGACTCGAAGTATTCTTGAGGCAGCAATTTGATCCTCTTTCTCTGTCTTTACAAAGCGACTACAAGCTGGATAACCTTTCTGGATCCAGAGAATGCTTCGCTAGGTCCATTCTCCAGGGTATTCTTGTCCTTCCTCCCTCCCTCCCAGACTGAGTAAGCTTTGGGAACCTAACTTTATTCCAGTAAGGCAGTGTGTTTGTTAAACATAGTACAGTTGCTTAAGTCTTATTTATCTGTAACAGTAGATGTTCATAGAGCACACTGCCTTACTTAGCAGTACCCACCCAAACACTATCTTCCTATTTGAGTGTACATATTTGGTGTTTAGGTTGCCATTGAGTGCTGCTCCATGGCCTTTATTGTGTGTGTGTGTGTGTGTGTGTGTGTGTGTGTGTGTGTGTGTGTGCGTGTGTGTGTGTGCGTGTGCGCGTGTGTGCGTGCGCACGCGCGCGTGTGTGTGTGTGTGCGCGTGTGTGCGTGTGTGTGTGTGTGTGTGTGTGTGTGTGTGTGTGTGTGTTTTTGTTGTTGGTATTGGAAGAGTAAATGTTTGCAAAGCTTGTGTTGCCATTTTCTCTTCCTACTGAACCCTAGAAAACTGAAAGGGTCCTGACTGTTAGTTTGTAAGGCAGTCTCTGTACTGCCAAGTGATAGGTCCATCACACCCACAGACAAGCAATGAGAGAGACTGTGAGCTTTAGTAATTTGACAGAGGAACCAGAGGGAGAGTAGCAGGGCTCTACTACCCATATGGCAGTAAGATAGTGTGTTATATGAACATCTACTGTTATAGATAAGGAGGACTTGCACAACTTTTCTGTTTTGTTTATACCTGCATTCCCCTTTACAATCTTGTTTTTTTATATTGTGAAATTTTCCATATCTGGGTAGATTTCCTTGTATTTCTCTTCAGGTACTAATCCAAGACCTAGACCGTCTTCAGGCCCAGCTGCCTCTGGTTCTTGATTTATTTGTGTGAAATAGTGTCCAGGGACCTTTCTTATTACTCTGTCACAGTTCATTTATTGGCCATTTCTTCTTATCTGCTTGTAGGCCACCTTTCTAACCATTCTCAAGTTAAAACATTTTCGAAAGGCATGTAGCAGTTGCATCTGACTCTGAAAGAGGTGGCTCCCCCTTAGGAACTTACCTTTATGCTTGAAAAGCTAACTTTTTATGCATTTGAACCAGCTCTTCAGGCTGAATTGGGATTCTTAACATGGAAGACTGATTTATTCATTACTCTGACTTCTTAGGAGAGTATCTGAGGTACCATGCTCTTATGGTAAGACAGTCCTACCTCATTGTTCATGAGAAAAAGGTTTCTTTTAGAGCTAACCTTTCTTTTATGCCTAAAGTTAACTCATTTTATCTTGAAATAGACTATTAATATCCTTGTGTTATTCCCTGAACCCAAAACAAAGGAGAACATATTCACACAATAGATGTCTGCTGGCAGCTCAGATGCTACCTAGACAAAACTCAAGCCTTCAAGAAAACTGATTTGTTTGTCTCCCATGAATGTAAGAGGAGAGAACAACCAGTGTAAAAACATACGCTGTTGCAGTAACCCCCCCTTATTTTCCTGTTGTATTGCCAGGGTGTTGATATGTACACCTTTTTTAATACCTTTATTGAATTATCACTTGTGATATATAAACAAACCATATTAACAAATGTACATTTATAAACATTTACATCACATATATTCTTACATACAATACAGTCAATCCAGCATTACATTAATTGTTCAATTCCTGCTTTCTCTTAAATCTCATTCATCCTCCATTTTTCTGCATGTATTGCTCCTATAATTTCCATTTTTTTGCCCTTTCCACTTTTTCTAAAGATTACAATTCCAGTTAATTTGTTGCTTTACAATATTCACTACTCCAGATGTGGCTGGTTTAGACTTTGATTTCCATTTTGTAGTAATTGTTTTGGCAGTCACCAAAATTAAACTTAACAATGTCTTAGTATGTCTAGGCAATTCAGATCAAGTATTCCAGCTAAAAAAAAGTTTCCTTAGTTACACTTATTTGCTTTCCCATTATTTCTGATAGATTACTCTGTAGGGAGTTTTTAATGTCCGCTAAATCATTACACTTCAAAAACATAAGATGGTATGTGGTCCTATCTCGCCTACATTCCTTACTCACGGGTATGGAGTCGAAGATCGGCTCCGACTCGGCCAAACTTTCTAGCACAAAGTCTCTAATTGGCTGGGTTAACCCGGTATCCCAGGGTGCACCTCGCCCTAGCCCCAGATCTCGTTTGCCACTCGTAGAGTTAGGACGTGGTCTCACTTGGCTGTGGCTAAGTACCATTTTAAATACCTTTAAAATACTTTTAGTATTTTAGCAGTCTCTGTTTGTCAAAAGCTATTTTCATAGCTATTTTTTGTGCTTGATTAGTTGTTGTGTGAGGTTGAAAGTTTAGTTGTTTGTGGTATCCCTACTGTTTCGCGGGCTAGGCCCGTTTAAGTTAGAGGACCTAGTCCTCTCCTGTGTCCTCCTGGTTGTGATTTGCTGCTGTGTTAGTGGTTAACAATTTGTTTTAGGAAGCGTTTAATTCAGAGTTTCCTTGTCCTGTCAAGTATTTGTCGGTCTTCCCATCCTCCCTTAGTGTTTGACTCTGTTGGTTGTGTGTGGTGCGGTTGCTTGCCATGTCGAAAGAACTGAAGGAACATAAACCCTCCAGGTTTAAGAAGTGTACTAAATGTGGCCATAATATGTCCATCACAGATGGGCACTCTATTTGTGTGTTTTGTCTTGGGGCTATTCACTTGCAAGAGTCCTGCAGTTTCTGTCATGTGTTTAGCCCTAGGGTACTGCAGGAACATAAAAACAAACTGATTTTGAAGGGTCTGATCAAGCCCTCCTTTGAAGTGGCCTTGGAGTCGTCCCTGCCTTTTAGTACCAAGTCTAAGCCTTCTAAGGCCAAGAAAAGATCTCTGGCTCCGTCTGCTTCTTCGGAGCCATCGGAGAAGGTTTGTAAATTGGATACTTTCTCCTCGGCTCCTCCGTCCTCGGGGCCGAAGGATAAGGTCTCGGAAATGGACACTACATCCTCGGCTCCATTGCCCACGGGGCCAAAGGAGAAGGACTCTGATATGGATACTACCTCCTTGGCTCCATTGTCCTCGGGGCTGCATGAGGTATCTGTTGTACTGGGGTCGACCTCGGCTCCGATATTATTGGAACCTCTTCGGAGCAGGTCACCCAGTGTCAGGCATGAGTCTCCAGTTGGGAGATCTACATCTCCCTCTATTTCTTCCAAATCCTCTAGGCTGTCTGATTTGGATGTGGATAGGGTGGTTCAGAGGCTCCTACAGTCGCCGTTGTTAGCAAAATTGTTTTTGGCTCCGATCCAGTTGGCTCCGGAGCTGGTTCCCATGCTTGTTTCGATGATTCCTCCTATGAACACCCATGTGTCGTCAGAGCCGGAGGGCCCCGCGCTGAGTGATGTTCTGGTGTTGGCTCAGATACCCTGGGCAAGTCTATCAGAGCCGGCTTCGGCTCCTACCAGGTCGGCTCCATCCTCTGGTTTCGGCACTCTGGTTTCCTCAGTTGGACCCGAGGGACTCCTGTCGGTTCCGAGCCTTCCTCTCAGTGATTCGGCTCGAGGAATCTCGACTCCGATCATGGTCTCGGAGACTGGTTGGTCCTCGGACCCTGGGGGACCAGTCTTCGAAGCCATGAGGAGCGCCCTGGCCAGGTCATCAGGTACATCACCTGGTTCGTTCACTCCATCCCCTTACACCCCAGCTAGAGCCTCTGATGCCTCCCTAAGGTCTCAGAGGGGTCCCCCAAGTCGTCCTCCGATGATGTCTCTTTCTCCGACATCCTGGAGATTTTGAGACAGAGAGGCGACTGGCCCTCCAAGGCCCCCTCTGAGGAGGAGTTGGTATTCCTCAAGGCCTTCGGAGCTCAACCGTCTGCCTCCTGAGTGTCTCCACCCTTCGATGAACTCCTAGACTTGATTTGTCGAAGGGTGTGGGAGAACCCTGATTCTGTGGAACCGGTGCCCAGACGTCCAAACAAGTTCTTGTCTGCTCCCCCGGGCAAAGAGTTTCTTACAAAGGGGTTTCGGTAGATGCCTTGGCGGTGGCAGCAGCCACTCAGCAGGAGTTTGCAATGGCTTCTTCAGTCCACCCTCCTAACAAGGAGTCCAGGAGTATGTGCCGGTATGGGAAGTGTACCATGTCTTTGGCGACCTTCACCTTACGGTCGTTGAATTACCTCTGTCATTTCACTCTGCTCCAAAGAGATCTCCTGAAGGAGCTAGGAGATGCTCTGATGGGTAACATGCCTGAGGCGGTAGCGCAGACTGTTAACGCCCAGTTGTCTACCCTGGGGTCCATTGTCAACTCGTCCATGAGGCTTATATCTTATGCAGCCAAAGGGGCGAGTAGGGCAGCTAACTCAGGTGTAGCTCTGAGAAGGCAAGCCTGGATGCACCTGTGTCATTTTGCGGAATCCTTTAAGTTTTTCTTCACTGACGCCCCCTTTGATGGGTCCTCTCTTTTCGGACCTAAAATGAAAGACACTCTCACCAGATGTGAACAGGAAGGAAAGACCCTATCTGCCGTAGGGGCCCGTTTTTCTCTCCCTTCTAGGCCTTACTCCAAGGCTCAGAGAGGGGGGAAAATGTGGTTCAAAAAGTCTCAGAGGTCCTTTCCCACAGCTCAAGGTGAGTCCCCCTCCAGAGGTAGAGGGGGGAATTATTCTGGAAGATGCCGTCCTAGAGGCAGCGGGGGCCCCACAACTCGGGAGACCACGATTCCTTTCGCGGCTGTTCCTTCCAGCGTTCTTGAGGTGTTGCCCGACTGTGCTATTCCGGAGCCAGTCGGGGGCAGAATTTTGTTGCATCCGGAAGCCTAGGAGAGCATCACCCAGGATCGTTGGGTGCTTCGAATAGTTACCGGAGGTTACACTATTCCCTTTGCGTCGACACCCCCTCCAGTCAGAAGGATCCCGGACGTCCCACCCAGTCAATGGGAACAAGCAGCACTAGAAATGGCAAAGCTGCTAGAAAAAGGAGTCATCCAACCAGTCCCCTCAGACCATGTCGGATCAGGAACTTACTCACAACTCTTTTTTGGTGCCAAAAAGAACAGGGGACCTGAGACCCATTCTGGATCTCAGTCGACTCATTCGCTATGTTCTAAAGTCCAAGTTCCGAATGGTCACACTTCAGTCCATTTTTCCACTGCTGAAAAAAGGAGTATGGATGTGCTCCATCGATCTCAAGGATGCCTACTACCACATCAAAATGGAAAAGGCATCCAGGAGTCATTTATGCTTCTGGCTAGGAGCCAGTCACTTCCAGTTTCGGGCGCTGCCCTTTGGTCTCACCACAGCCCCCAGGGTGTTTACCAAGTGCTTGGCAGTGGTGACGGGTCACCTGAGACGTCTAGGATTCCAGGTGTTTCCGTATCTGGACGACTGGCTTCTCGCCGACCCCACCCGGCATCTGCTCATTCAAGCCAGGTAGACGACCATCTCACTTTGCCAACGTCTAGGAATTACTTTGAACTGGGAAAAGTCTGCCTTGCAGCCCTCACAGCGTGTTGTTTTTATAGGCGCAGAGCTAGACTCTATTCAAATGCGCGCCTTTCTGCCACAGGACAGGATAAGGGTGTTGCAGTCTCAGATCCACGCACTGTTGCCCCTCAGAAAAGTTTAGGCCAGGTTAGTTCTTCAGCTCTTGGCATCCATGGCCTCCACCATCATGCTGATACCCCTGGCCAGGTTACACATGTGGATACTGCAGTGGCTCCTGTCGGTTCAGTGGTCCTTTCAAAAGCTTCCTCTTTCCCACTTTATACTTCTCACAGAGCGATGCAACCAGGACCTCCTCTGGTGGCTACGCTCCTCCAATCTGGACAGAGGGAGGAGCTTGGTTCCTATGTCTCCAGTGGCCACGGTGACCATGGATGCTTCCCAGATGGGGTGGGGGGGGCATTATCTAGGCAGGATGGTCCAAAGCACCTGGCAAGACCACGAGGTACACTTGCACATCAGTGTTCTGGAGATGAAAGCGGTGTTTCTGGCGTTGCGAGCACTCCAGGACTTTCTACCTCTGGGAACGATTGCAATTCACTCGGACAACATGTCCGTGGTGTGGTACCTGAACAAGCAGGGGGGAACCAAATCTTACTCCGTCTGCAGACAGGCCATGCGAGTGTGGCAGTGAGCAGTGTCTTCCCAATGGTTTCTAGTGGCAATGCACATTCCGGGGAGGTCCAACGTGATAGCGGACAGGCTAAGCAGAGCTATTCTGATGCCTCACGAGTGGTCCCTGAACAACCGAATGGCGGTTCAGATCTTCAAAAAGTGGGGTCAGCCTTGCTGTGATCTCTTCGCCAGCCCCCTCAATGCCAAATGCAGCAAGTACTTCACTCTGATCCCCCCACAGGGAGAGTCTCCCAGGGACGCTCTAGCTCACGATTGGCCCCCCGGTCTGGCTCTACGCTTTCCCTCCATTTCCTGTGTTGCCAAGAGTGATACAGAAAGCCGTATCCGTGGGAAGCAGGATGATTCTTATTGCTCCACACTGGCCTCGACAAGTATGGTTCCCCTTTCTTCAATGGTACGCACTGGACGGTCTGTGGACTCTGGACCCAGTGCCAGAGCTCCTGATTCACATGTCAGGACAACTTCATCCATCCCTGCAAACCCTCAGGTTGACAGCCTGGCTGCTCCAGTTCCATCCCTAGTCAGGCTACATTCCTTTTCTCCTGAAGTGGCGCACATCTTGTCTTCTTCTCATAAGTCTTCCACCAGGAAGATTTATTCCAGCAAATGGAGGAGATTCTCCATTTGGTCTCAGACACAAGGGTTGGATCCCTTCACAGCCCCTATTCTGTTGGTCTTGGATTTTTTAGCCATGTTGTTCCATCAGGGCTTCGCGCCCTCTACCATTATAGGTACAGTTGGCCGCAATTTCCAATTTTCACACATCTTATGAGCCCTCTGTTATGGGCCACAAGCTCTGTAAAGCTTTTCTAAAAGGCGCTTGGTTACTTCGTCCCCCAGTTTCTGAGCCTGTGCTGCCATGGGACCTGAACCTTGTGCTACAAGCTATTACATCACCACCCTTTGAACTGGCTGTCACTTGCGACTTGAAATTCTTATCTTGGAAGACGGCTTTTCTGATAGCCATTACATCGGCCAGGAGGGTATCAGAACTTCAAGCCTTGTCCATTAAACCTCCATATTTGGTCTTTCACAAGGACAGAGTCTCTCTCAGGCTTAACCCTTCCTTTCTCCCGAAGGTGTCGTCCCCGGTCAATCTTCATCAATCTATTGAGCTACCACTGTTTTTTCCGAACTTTTCCAATAAAGCAGAGTTCAGGTTGCATCAGTTGGATGTGCACAGACAACTGAGATTTTATTTACATAGGACAAAGCAAGTTAGGAAATCTGATCAGTTGTTTGTGTCCTTTTCAGAGAACAGAGCAGGTAGTCCTATTTCCAAGTGCACTATTTCTAAATGGATCAGAGAATGTATTTCATTCATTTATTCGTCAGCAGACAGAACTTTACCCTTTCCCGTCAAGGCTCATTCTACCAGGGCTATGTCTACGTCAGTAGCTTTCCATGCTAGACTTTCCTTGGATGATATTTGTGCTGCGGCAACTTGGGCTTCTCCCAACACTTTTATTACTCATTACAAGCTGGACGTGGCTTCTAGGGGCCGGCTTCCTTTGGCTCCACAGTTCTCAGGAGTATCTTCTTATGAGCCTCCCAGGATGGAGGTGCTGGGGACGCTGTCCCATGAGTAAGGAATGTAGGCGAGATAGGACCACATAACATCAGTTAGTTATGTACTCACCATAATGATCGATGTATGTGGTCCATCTTGCCTACATTCCTACGTACCCTCCCACCTGCCCCCTTCCTAGAGGAATTGGAAGAATTTTTGGCTCTGTGGACCCTTCAAGGTCAGTGATTTGTTTCCCTATCTGGATGGATTTTCTTCCAGTGTTTATTGAGTATGGGTTATGAGTGTTATGATTGCAAACAAGATCTGGGGCTAGGGCAAGGTGCACCCTGGGATACCGGGTTAGCCCAGCCAATTAGAGACTTCGTGCTAGAAAGTTTGGCCGAGTCAGAGCCGATCTTCAGCTCCGAACCCGTGAGTAAGGAATGTAGGCGAGATGGACCACATACATCGATCGTTATGATGAGTACATAACTAACTGCTTCCAGCTACCTCTTTTTTCCTCATTTACCTCCAACCTTGGCATATTTGTCTTCCATAAATATTTCCATTTGTACTTTTTTGATTTATCAATTTGTCTGTTTTATGCAAATTTTCATAACATTTCCAAAATATCTCTAATACCTCTACATGATATGTGGTTATTTATTTTTCTTGTTGTAGGCCCCCTATGTTTGGCAACAACTGTTCCTACCTTCTGTTGCCCAAGTTGTACCAGAAGTTTTTGTGCTCCGGAGTTATTATCAAAAACATTTATTTATTTTCACTTTAGCACTTTGTGGTTGTGCCTCTGCTTGTTCTGTGAGATTCCCCTTATTTTGTAATAGTCTAACCTTTGTCAGCCCCCCTAAATAATTCTTGTTACTCTTAACCACATTGTTTTAATTTATTTCTATCATGTTTTTAAACTGCACTGTCATTTTATTCCATTCACTAGCTGTAAGGTCTGGAGTACTTTCTGTCTTCCGTAATAACTCCCAAACAATTTCCACTACCCATTTCTTATGTTCCTTTCTTTTTAACAGGTAGGTGGGGAAGCACCAGTGTCTCATTTTTATTTCATTACCCTGAATTTTTATCTTAGTTATTATTGACACATGATCTGAAATGGTTATTGGATACATGTGGAATATAATTTCTTTCTAGTCTAGCCCAGTTATTGTATGTTCGAGAATAATAAGTTGTTGTGTCTTTCGGCTTTTCCCGGTTAGGGGTCGAATAAGTAAATGTTGTAATAATGCTCTGAGCTCCTACTGCTGACATTCGCATCTTCCATATCAAATGTTTTCTTAAATTTCTTCAAAAATCTACCCTTCTTTGTTGTACTTTCCCTTCTAGGCCTCCTAGATACTTCCTCACTGTTGCAAATCAAGTTTCAGTCCCCACATAAAAGTACTATTCCCTGCTGAAAGCTGCTCATTTCTCTCTGTCAGGCTCCATAATAGCAGTTTTAGGTGAAATATAAATACATACCTGCATAACCCTCCTCCTTGGCAATAACCCCTTACTACCACACATCTACCATTAATATGTTTTTCCCTTCTTCTGTCCCTATTGGAGCTCCTCTAGCAATTAATATCAGAACTCCTGTTTTCCTTTGTCCCTGATATAATAGAGAATATCCATCCTGAAATCCTTTTTTTTTATCAAATTCAGTTGCTCAGTTCTTTCCAAATGTCACCCCTATAACATTGCTATTTGCACTCTGCATTTCTTATTATAGCTAAATATTCTTTCCTTTTTGTCTATACCTGTGAGACCATTCACATTCTCAGATAATATGGAAAGTGTGGCCATTATGATAAGTCATTATTCCTACCTGTTATATATGACAGCTTTTTAAAATGTCTGTTCACAGCTCTTCTGATGCATGCAGTCACTAATGTTTGACAGATTGATTATTTATGCAGTTTTTTCTCATTTCCCTTTGGACCAGTGTCACACTTAACAAGACTTATTGTTTTGATGAAAACCGTCAAACAAAACACACACACACACACACACACACACACACACACACACACACACACACACACACCCTTCCAAAACATGTTAACTTAATACACAAATAATGAAGTTGAACCCTTCTAATGGAAGCAGTTGTCCCAAACAGACAGTTGTCATCACAGGCCTGATCTAACCTAAAGTTAAGGTTATCCATGCTAAGACACATGTTGCTGTCTGTGCCCCTACTTGTACTAATTTGTGTCTTTTTCTTTTTTATCTTTATTCCCCTCACGGATGTGGAAAGCAAGTTGCATGCTTTTAGAAAACATTAACATTTAGCCTTGAAGAAGGCAGTGCTTTGGCTTTTTTTTATTGCCCTATAATCGGCTTGCCTGCATGAGAACATAAGAAAAAAAGAAAAATGCAGGCTTCTAAAGATATGCCTGAACATTTATTTCTAAAGGAAAACATTTCATTATATTTAATATTCTCTTATTTACTTCTTTTCACTTTAAACTTATTACATTAAGCCAAGGGTCTTGATCAAGACAACCACATGTGCAAAAGTAAGAGAAGATATAGCAGCTCTACATATATTATGATCTCTGTACCTTTGCACCCCATCACTCTCCTCAACTACCCAAGATTATAGCCTATTAACTTAAACATACTTTTGTTTAGCCTTTCTTCTTCTTTCTTTGCATTGTAAATCCTATATTTCTGTTTACTAAAAAAGAAAGAAAAAGGCATCTGTTTGTTTAGCATCTTTATTGAATACTACAGTAACAAAACATGTTTTACTGTAAAACATGGAATTTATATCCCCAAAAGGTTTATAGAAATACTGTTAAGAACAGAAATGGTTTTACTTAGTTACCTTTTGCCTTCCTCTTCCCTGTCCCTTAGTGCCCTTTCAAATATTAATGACATGTGAGGCAAATGTTTTTCAGTTCCCCACAAGTTTAACAAAGTCAGCAAAGGTCCATTCTTTCCATCTTTTTTTGTACAGATGCTTTTCACAAATGGCAGTTGCTGCTTTGTAGTCTCATTTGTTCACTAATTTCTGTGTTGCTGCTCTTTTCCTTGTTCATCTTCATGTCCCATCTCCAGACTATGGTTCAATTCCAAACTACTGTTGATTTTTCTAGTTAATTCCAGTGCTTTTCTTTCTGTCTTAAGCATATTTCTTTGAAATATTAAGCAGAGTCCCCTTTATGTTTGATGGCTCACTTTTTGTTGGACAAACTTTTGCAATTTCCACTTTAGCCTTTTCTGCATCAAAAATGACTTTGGCCCTCCAAGAAAAAATATTCTGAAGACAAATGGAAATAGCAGCTTGAATTTCACACATCTCTTGCCACCCCCTGATTGCTGGAATACATTTGTTGCTTCTTGTGCCTGGTGTACAGTGAATAATCATTTTCCACAAATACTGTACTGTCTCCAAATTTTAGTATTTTGCCCTTCTGCCGCATTTATGTCAGAATCAACTCTTTCTGCTGGTAGGATAACATCTTTACTAATATAGGTCTTGGCTGCTTTCTCATGTGCAGATTTGGAGCATAGATACAATGTGGCCTTTCAATTAAATTCTGCTGTGGAATACAAGTCCAGTTACTTATTTGTGCTTTCATAAAATTAATATAGTTGTTTCCATTTGGTCTGTCTTGTACAGCAGAAAGTCTTAGGTTTTCTGTATGTGCTCTGTCCTCCAATTCTATAATTTTTGAAACATATCTTCTTGAGCCATCTTATACTTAGCCAGCCTTTTCCCCTCCTCTGTGTCTGATTTTTTTCAACTTTGTCAGGTCATCTGAATATCTGTTTAAAGCTTATTCCATTTTATCTGAGTTGATATATTCCATTTTTCCATTCTTATGTTATCTGAGTTGATATATTCCTTCAGTGTGTTATTTATTTTAATTAGCCCTGAGCATGTTTAACTTATTTTTTTTCCTCTAGATTACTGGAAGCCATGTCTTGCAACAAAGTTGGAACTTGAAGTGCTTTTTGCTGAATGGCTGCAGGATTATTCTCAGCATTTTCTCTTCACCTTTTCTAGTTAATTTTATTTCATGCTGTCAGTTTCTTCTTTGCTGGCATCCAGTCAGTGTGCTTACTAACAGTAGTTGAAGTTACTAAAAGTGACACAGCTCCTGGCAGTTGTCTTTCAGTTTCTTTTTTCACATTGGGAGAGCTTGAAGTTAAACTGTTGACCAGTATGCAGCCATCTTGGAAGTCCTGGATGTGTATACCCATGTGAATATAATGTACTGTTGTTTGTTAACTAACATTATCCTATCAGGACTGTTGCCTATCTATTTTATATGTGAAAAATCTCTGCAAAATTGGAACTTTGTCTTTATATGGAGCTCTCCTCAATCTTCTGCAAATTAGAAATCATGGCAGGCACCTTAATGCATTGAAAACAGGCGAGTCACAGGAGGCAGAACCCAAAGAGCTTAGGCTATTCTTACAGTCGTCTATTAGAGCATCTAGTCTTATGGTAAGTTTATGTAACACAACTGTACTTTCCTTGCTTTTTGTAGTATGTCTTGGGGCTCCAGTAATCCTTTCTCAGCCTGTCTCGTAGTCAGTGAATGCTCTTTACAAATAAATCTAAACGTTTTTCTGTTTGCCACCTTCTTAACATTTTATTAACAACTTCAACTTTGAACAAATGAACAGTAAATGTACAGTACAGAATGCATTGTAAGAAAAATTACACAGGCATTAACATATACATAAACTTGTGCTTCGATTGATTTTCCTTGGCTCTACATACTACAACTGTATAACCCATGTCAGTTTTATTGACAGATATAGCCTTGCACTTCTAAAAGATAGTAATTTACATAAGGAATAAATAAGTCTGCCAGTTCTTTAGTATTTGGCGTTATAACTATTAGAAATCTGTGACAAACCCTGCTGTTTGATTTCCTTCAGTATCGTAGTTACATCTCTTTACTGTTGGTGTAGTAGTCTGCTTCAATTTATTCATGATACATTTCTTCGCAGTTTGCACAAATACGTTAACCACTCCCTCATCAATCTTGGAAACGTTTACTGCATCCACAAAGCCTAAAAGACAGAGTTCCAGTCTGAAATCCCAACCACCCCACACTGCAAATGGAATGTAATTCACTTCTTTAAGAGGGATATGCAATATAAACTCTAGCATTACATTCACATCTCCAACAAGCTAGTGAAGTGGATGGAAAATATTGGTCAGCCTTGCTGGAGTATAGAAAAACTTAAATTGACATTGCCATCCAAAAATTCTACTTTAGTCAAATTTTATACATTTTATTTTAAATTTTCTAAATTTTGTCCCATATTTAGCAGTATTTCCATCTACTTATGTTGGGGATCGACATCTGCAGGTCCTTTCCTTTAGCAGTCTATAGTTAACTGTCCCATGCATTAGAACAGGAGAGTACATTTTACATTATGTATTAAGTATTTAATTATGTATTTAATAATGTATTGAGGCTTGGTCCTGGGACCCCTACTGTTTGGCATATACTTCTCAGAAGTACAGGCAAACACAGGAGGACTGCGGCTAACCACGTTCGCCGATGACTGCAAAATGGGAGCCATAATTGACTCTCTGGCTGACACGGACATCCTCCAAAAGGGCTTTACTGAGACAGACACCTGGTGTCAAAGTCATGGCCTCAAGCTAAATGCCAAAAAATGCATAGTCATCCCGTCTGGGAAAAACAAAACACCCACGAATTGCCACATAGGTGGCAGCCCCCTTAATACAGAAGAGGTAATAAGAGATCTGGGGACCCAGGTAGATAGTAATCTCTCCTTTGACAATCATATTGCCAAAGTAATTAGGAAATCATTCTGTGTGGCCCATCTAATTGCTAAAGGGTTCGCATCTAGAAATAAAGAGGTAATAGTGCCCCTCTACACGTCACTCATCAGACCCATCATCGAGTACAATGCCCCATTTGGGATGCACCTCACTAGGCACTTTCAACAGTTGGAAAGACCACAAAAGTACCTCACCAAGAGGATTACTGGCCTCAAACATATGTCCTATGCAGCCCGACTGAAAAAACTCTGGCTGTACTCAGTGGCATATCGCTTACTCAGAGGTGATCTCTGCCTGACTTACAAAGCCATGTTCAACTCAGAATTGATGGACATGCTCCACCTAAAGAAATCCAAGTTACTGCAAGCCACGTGCTCTAGTGAGCTAAACCTCACCACAACAATAAATAGAACATGCTGGAGGGATAGATTCCTGTCACAGAGACTCCCCATGCTTTGGAACAAAATTCCAAATTACATTAGGCAGAGCCCCTCATTAACACTCTTCAAGAGAAACCTTGACGAGTGGATGTGTGACAGAAAATACACTCCTGGGATCACTTCATTGGTTCTGCTTGACTGAGGATCAGTTAATTAATTAATGGGGTGGCGAAAGCCGACACATTCTGGCTAGACATATAAATGCCCTCAGGCAGATAGCCTAGTACCTACCTATGAACGTATGTGCTTCTCTGGCCTCTTTGCAAGCCATCCATATTTATTTGTAATATTCTCTAGTTAATAAAGGATATTAATTTAGTGGTATTTTACCAGTCTTCAACTTCTGTATCTCCCTTCTTAGGGTTCTATATAACTTGCTGGTCAAATCTTCTTGAGGAAACTGCATGAACTCCTGCTGGTCTGTCGAACTCCCCCCTGCAGTTGTTGACTTCAGTATCTCAGTTCTTTGTTCTGCTTAAATGCCTGTTTGTTCCCCTCCCTTCTACAATTATTTAATTTTGTTTATGTAGATTTTCTGAAAAGGATATTGAACTTGTCTTAGGATGTTTGATATAACTTGAGAGGCCTTCTATTCAGAATATTTTCATAAAACCCCCAATATCCTACCACCTTCTTCTTTTAATATTTTTGCAGTTTACATGCAACTGCTTTTAACCTGGATGTTTTTACTTTTTCCTTTAACCACTAAAAAACTCATTTTGGCCATTTCTGTCTTTGGATTGTGTACAGTTTGAGACTTCAGCATATCGGTGACCTGGACACAGTACTATAACAGCCGTATTATCTTTTACTGATGCTGTGAACACTGGTCTGGTAACATCTGTAGTCTTACTTGACCTGTCCAAAGCATTTGACCCAGTATTGCATATAAAACTAATCCAGCAACTTGCAAAATTAGGCTACTCCGAGCATACCTTTCCCTGGTTCTCCAGCTGTCTGAATAACAGATGACAATCTCTTCAATGGCAAAATAAACAATCTGGATACATAGTAAATAAAACAGGTGTCCCACAGGGGTCTAGTTTGGGACCATTGCTATTTAGTGTTTTCATAAATGATCTTCATACTCCTACTGTCTCTGCTCAAAGCTCAGTCATCCAATACGCTGATGATGCTACTATTACATCCTCCTCCAATAACTTCCCTGACCTCCAAAAAATAACACAAAAGGCATTTACAAATGTAGAAACTTGGCTAAATGAAACACAACGTCTTTTAAATCCCAAAAAATCTAAACTACTACTGTTTTCATCTAAGCCACCTACACATGATTTTACGATTTACTCCTATAACAGGACCAAAAATTGAAGTAGTAAAATCAGTAAAATTATTAGGCATTACTATCGATGATAAACCAGGCTTGCTGGAGCGGCATACAATCAAAGGCAATATTGGAGCTCTGCAGCTTAATGTGTTATTGGGGGATGGAGCAGATATAGAATGCATTTTTAATTAGGTAAAAGATAACTAGACTATAAAAGCACTGAAGCACAAACTGGAGCAGAGACCATTCTCTCACTATTGACTTTCTAATATGGTTTCATGCACCAGACTATGTAGAAATTTATCAGTAACACTGTTTATGGACAGAATGCAATAATAAATAATGCTCAAAATCTTGCAGGAGAACACAGCTCTGTCATAACTGAATTTAAACTACAAGACTATGGGCCAACAGTGTTTAAAATACAAACGGATAGCTTTTACAAATAATTCTACTTGTGGAAATAGAAGTGCAGAATAATGCAGAAACACGGTCTTTTCACAACTGTTAATAAAAGTACAAGACTAGTCACTAAGGTCCGAAAACAAACTTAAACATGCAAACAGATGGAACAGAGCAGAAAAGTACAAAGTAGTATTACCACACTGGTCATGAAGAGCAACTCTAATATTTAAAAAGAATTGAAATAATGAAATAATTTCTCTATCACACTCTGTCGCTCTCTCTTTTTCTTTTTTTATGTTTGTTGAAAAAGCTAGTTATTCACAGTTACAGACTTGACCAAGTCTGGGATAAAAAGAAAAGGAGTTTAGTGTATCTTCAGTATGCGTGGGGTAAGCTGTAGCAAGCTGATTTTTTCCCCACTTCCAGTGTTCTGTTGGACCTTTGCATTTATTTATCTGCTATACCAGTGAAGAGCTAGGGCAGGGAGGGAGTGCGTATCTGCTGGCTTGGAGAACCGGTATATCAGACTCCAAACCAGAGAGTTATGAATGATAATTAATAAGAGTTTAAAGAATTTGGGAGGGAAAGAAGGCAAGAGTTAAGTGGGATACGTTGATTTTCCCCATAGAATAGGGTGGTTTAGGATCACATGATTTGAAGGAATACTTTAAAGCTATGCAGCTAAGGCTCATATAACACAGGCAGAAGGTTATAAATCAAAGTGGAAATGGAATGTGATGAAATGGTGGGGAGAGGGTTGTAGAAATAAGGAGAGAGTAGGATATTGGCTGCTGACCCTTATGGAAAATAACCATATAAAATGTTATTCATGAAGTATTAGATTTTTCCGAGAATTAAGCCAGCATGGGAATTAACTGAGATTTTGACATTAGTGTTGACTTTAAGTAGGGAGTACAGAAAATAGGCAAGAAATGGCTGGAATTTACTGTAAAAATAAACCACAGTATCAGGAACAAATAACTTGAGAGGGAAAGATTACTAGAGTGGGATCAGTCAAAGGAGAGGTTTGGGCTCTGGGTTGCTGATTGCCTTCCCTAGCAAGGATTAATATTGGAATTTAGGAAAAGAGAAGAGACTAACTTTGGAAAGTTTTTAGTAGTTTAGTACAGAAGCTGCTGTTAAAAGGGGATACTTAGAGTATATAAAATATTGCATGATATCTATAAGAATCAGAGGAGATTAGAAAAGATGGAAGAGACTGGAAAGGCAGTTTACAAAGGAACAGTGGGAGGGCATCTGTATAGCTCCATATTGTGCAAAACAAGTAGGTTTAGGATTTATTTTTCTTTGAAGTGTTTGCATAGTCAGTTTTGAACCCCTGGCAGACTTCGGAGAGTTGTTCCTCTGGTAGATAGCAAATGCTGGAGGTGTGATGGGAATGAGACAGGTAACAGTAACATGCTTTTGGGAGTATAAAGAGATGGCAGATTTTCAAAACTTCCTATTGGGGAGCAAATTGCTTTAACTAAGGAAATGATTCTTTTGAGCTTGGATGCAAGATGTGCATTTCCTAGGCATACTATAATAGCTGCGGTGGTGCAGCGGTAGTGTTGTCGCCTCACAGCAAAAGGTTCTCCTTTTCGATTCTCGGCTAGAGCACCTTCTGTGTGGAGTCTGCATGTCCTCCCCGCGGTCGAGTGGCATTTGAAAGACATGCGTGAAATGGGCGTGCCTTCGTCGAAGATTGGCCGTCAGGCTGGCAACTCGGCACCGTAAAAAAAATCTACTGCCAATCATTAGCGAACCGGACTTCTGCTGTGGTGACCCCTAACTGGGAAAAGCCGAAAGAAGAAGAAGAATACCATCGATGATAAACTATCCTTTGAGCAACCCATTCTGAACACAATAAAAAAAAAAAAAAAACCGCACTTTAAGGCAAACTCTGTAGACAGAAATCATATATGGATAAAACCACAAAAATAAAATTGGCAAATGCCCTCCTTCTCTCATTCCTTTTCTGTGGTTCCCCCATTTTTACTAACTTACATTCATCTTTAAACAACAAGCTACAGTAGTTACTACAAAACTGCTAAATTCACCACTGGACTATCCTGTCAAGCTCACCGCTGTCAAGCCAACAAGGAATTGAAATGGCTTGAATTTTCCCATTTTCTTCATTATATTCAGCTAACACTAGCCCATAAGCTACAACACAACACAACACATGTAAGTGCCCTTCTTTTCATTCTATTCTACAATGCTACACCCCCACCAGAAACCTTTGATCCACTAGTAAACAACTCCTAAAAGTTTCCAAACCTAATAAAAGGGCTGGACAAAGCCTGTACTCACACTCACTCCATATGTAAACTAGAACACCCTACCCCCCCCCCATACCACACGACTGGAATCCTTAAACTTTAAATTAACTTTAAAAAGCTATCTCCTTAATGGGACCTATATGTTCATGCTTACAAAACAACAGACCTCCTTAAGCTTTGTCTAATATATTGAAGTTATGTCTCCAATCATAACAATATACTTCTATCCCTGTGAATACGATCTTTCTATATAAGTCTCTCATAATCTCATTTTCCAGTCATAAGGAATCACTATGTTGACATGCACCATCATTTTGTCTAACAAAAAGGTACAGAATTGAACTCTATGCAAATATCTCTGTACTCTGTTACTAATATGTAGAAAATCATAAATGCCTTAGAATTGTATTAAAACTCTACACTTGATGTATTTTACTCTTTGACAACTTGTATGAAATCTTAGGATGCTGCTGTATACAAAATATTGTATTATATACTTCTTGATTTGTAATTGGTGATTTTCTCCCTGGGCCTCCACTAAAAATGTTTTTTTGACCCAGTGGACTTTCCCGCTCAACAAATGTCAGTAAATAAATATATGTTAATTTATTGTACAATTCCCTGTTAGTACCGTAGTTTACACCCCGATTTTTGTAAAGTTTCAGTGTTATAATTTTTCCTTCTATCATAAACTGATGCTGTTACATTAAATCTTCACAGACCTTCAGACTTCTTGGGTCTCTGATGATTGTAGCTCCTATTCTTGTAACATTTCTTTTGGACCCAACTTATTCAATCAAATGTGTGTTTTTCTCTTTCAATGAGTTTATCATCAGCTTAATTAGCTCAGCATCTAATGTCCCTCTGCATTATTTCCTTTCCAGCCTTTTGCACCTTAATAAAATATTCAACCTTGTGATCCCTTCCAGCCATTCTTTTAGAATGGGAATCACAACCAACAGTAAACCAGCAAAAAAAACAGTTAATATTCCAAAAAACAACGATTCCGAACCAATAAAATTTATTATTGTCTGTCTTAGCGCCTCGGCCACTACAGCCTTCAAAGAGTACAAATTTAACAAAAACACACTCCCATATTTATACATCAAACAGTCATTCAATTGAATACAATGAGCAATCAGTTAATTAGTGAAACATATACTTTAAAATCTTAAAGTAAACTTCTCCAATTGACTTCTCTATTCAGACCCATTGGTGTTAATGTATCAAATTTCAGTATAAATACAGTTTCTTTATAAAGTAAAATATTTTTAATTAATCTTTCATGCCCCTTCTTAATAAATACTACTTCTAAAATAGTAGCTTGCAACAAATTAGCATCCCCGTTATGTTTCTTTTTAAATTGGGATGCTATAGGGCTTTCCAATGTCCCCTTCTTTATGTCTCTAATGTGTTCCTGCAACCTGATTCTAAATGTCCTCTTAGTTTCCCCAATATAGAAAAGGTTGCAGGGACTCCTAAGACAATAAATCACACCCACTGTATGGCACGTAAAACAACTCTGCGGATTAAATATTTTTCCATTAATCCTAGGAAAACTCAATTTAATAAAAAGACATACATTGCAATTATTACATGGTATAGTACCATAAGTTGATAAAGAAATAGAGGGCCTCATTACTGGAGCAATATAATATACTTTAACTAGTTTATCCCCCAAATGATGTCCTCTCCTATAAGCTACATAAGGTAAATCAGAAATAATTCTATGTAGCAATTCATCTCTTTGTAAGAATTTCCAAAAGTGCTTCATTAATTCCCAAATCTTAATTCTTAATATGTTAAAAGTTGTTACAAAAAATATTTTTTTTTTATTAACTTTCTTCACTATTCTAGCCCTAGAATTAATATTGTTAACATTAATAATTCTATTTCTGCTATTAATACCATCTTTATTCAAATTAAATTGTATTAATTTGTCAATGGACTCATAGATTAGATTTTCATTGTATCCTCTCCGTAAGAACATAAGTAATGATTGATTAATTTGTTTCTCCAAATCCAAATTATCATTACAAAGCCTGGACAATCTAATCATCTCCCCATAGGGCAGCGACTGTAATGTGTGAATCTGATGGCAACTAGTACCAAACAAGTACTGATTGCCATCCTCAAACTTCCGATGAACTGTAGTAGCAATGGAGCCATCCTTCATTCCTGATAAATGAATGTCCAGGAAATTAACCTCTGTTCCACATTGTAAACCATCAAACTTTATGTTATACACATTATCATTTATTTCCGAAAAGAACAATGGTACTTCATTTTGTCCCCCATTACATATAAAAATCAAATCATCAATATATCGGAAATAAAATAAGACATGTTGTACAAATACATTCGTATATATATATATATATATATATATATATATATATATATATATATATATAGTCCAACTCAAATTTTGCCATAAAAAGGTTAGCATACATGGGGGCAAATAGTGCCCCCATGGTCGTACCTCTTAACTGATGATAGATAACCTCATCAAAACTAAAATAGTTATGAAGTAGGCAAAAATAAGTTAAATCAGTAATATAATGTGAAGTTGGACTATCCTCAAGAAAATATTGCAGGGCTTTGACTCCATCCCTATGTCTAATGTTAGTATATAAACTGACTACATCCATGGTAACCCAAAACATAATTCTGAGTCCAGGAAATATTAGATATTTTTTCAATGAAATCAAATGAATCTTTAATATAGGAACCAATTCTTTTCACATAAGGTAACAAATAACTATGTATCACAATTCCTACATTATGCAGAAAATAATTAACAGCAGAAACAATAGGGCATCTAGGAGGATTAGTGAGATTTTTGTGCAGTTTAGGAAGACAATAAAAAGTAGCTAACTTACAATTATCAAGATTAAATTTAGTATTTAAGTCCTTTTTAGAAAAATATCCCAAACGTACACCCTTTTCAATTAGCACTGTAAAATCTTTTATAGCATTCATGTATTCAGCAGTCTCATAAGTAGATACATCACTTAAATGTTGCATACACATATTATAATATTGCGTATAATGAAGCACCACTATTTTATTACCTTTATCAGAAGGCTTAGTAATTAAGTCACTTCTATTAGCAAGATTATTAAGAGCAAGCCATTTATTTTTAGTCATATTATATTGCCGAGAAATATGAGTATGTTCTTCAACAAGTTCTTGTATAGAAAAATTCACCATTTCTGAAAAATGTATCACAGTACTATTAATATAAGGAGGTATAAATTTACTCCGAAAATCAATGCCAATAGTATCCAGCAGTGAATAAGCATTTGGAGAAGCACTAATGTTCAAATCATCAGATAGACATGAAAAGAAACTATCATCATTACTATCAGTTTCAAGACTACATTCAAAGTCATTATTTATTAACTGCTGATCCCCTTGTGCAAAAAAAAAATTTAAATGCAATTTCCTAACTAATTTAAACATTTCTTGTTTAATTAAATATAACCTAGGTGTAACAGTAGGTACAAACTTTAAACCAAGACGGAGAACAGCAATTTGTTCATCCGTAAGGGTGCATCCAGATAAATTAACTACATTAGAGACATCTACAGAATTAGAATTAGCATCAGCATTATTCAGGGAAATACAGTCAGTTCCATCTACCTCGTTTATAAGTTTGTTTAAATTGTCCTTCACTTGCCGCAGAATTGAAACCAATTCCTTTTTTCTTATTTCCACTTTTGGTGCCTTCTTCATTGTGGCGAAAACGCTGCTGATGGGATTCAGGTTCTTGTGCTGCGGGCAATGGGGGAAAATCACATACTTCATCCTCTGAATCTGTGGTAAAACCTGCACTATCCGAAGAGGCAAAAGATACAGATAATTGTTTTTATTATTACCAGTTTTCCCCCAACTGTCCTGAACGAATATTTTGCTTGTTTCTCCATAGAAAGGCACACCCATTTCCATAATCGCGAATATCACGTTTGATTTTATGTAACTTAAGATGAACCTGCTCATTTTCAAACTTGTTCAACTTTTTTTTTAATTCTTGAAGATGTCACTTAACTTTAGAATCACCCACTTGGTTAAACAATTGTGTGTGCATCACATTTAGATCATTTTTTAATTTTGCATGAAGTAACTGTTCCCTTTCCACAAGGATAGTTACCCATTCCATAGCACAGGTATGTGCTGCAGCTAACCAACGATCTTTAAATGCTGCATCAGTGCTGTCCGCTATATCAAACGGGGTGGCTGGACTTTTAAAAGCTCTTAAACCTCAAGGGGCAGTGTTCAGTTCCATGTATCTTATTAAACCCAAGAGATTAAAATGATAATGTGTTTCACGGAAGATGAGTTTTTCAAAGCTGTCAGTATTGTCCTGTATCTCTTGAGAAAAAGAAACATTAGGATTTTCACCAATGCCCCCAAATGGATTATGTCTTTGTTTTCTGTCTTCCATAAATTTCATTGCAAAATTAACAGAGCTAGACTTACCATTATTCAGCGGCTGAGTAATTCTTGAAGCACCAGCCACTCCAATAGCTTGAGTAGGAGTGGGTAAAATATTCTTTTAGAATGTCTGTCCATCTAGCATGGTACTTTGAGTCTGCTTTCTTCTATAACATATTAAGCCTAGCCACCTTGTAGTACGTCTGAGTCAAACACTTCCAACCATCCACCTTCTTTTGGCAAAGTTGTAATGTTCCCTGCCACCTGAAGCTTTTGTTACTACAGAATTTAAAAGAGAGGATGTTTTCTCAATTTACTACTGACTTCATCTGAGAGACAGAGAGGCAAATCCAAAGATGTATATAGTACTAGTGATGGAATCAGGCTACTAGACTTCCTGAATTTTCAGAGTCATGTTTAAACAAAATTTATTCCATTCCTTGTATAGTTCTTTTACTTAAAATAATAATAAGCCGTGCCTGTTAATGTCAGCCTAAGTAAACTGACTAAAGTCACTCAAAAACAGGTTCTCTTCTACAGCTTATTACTAGATGAGTAATTATGGCTTTTGTCTTAAGTGTGAATGTTATGTAGTCCTATCTCGCCGTAATTCTTGCTGGATGGGTTCGGAGCCGATATTCGGCCCTGACTCGGCTGATACTAAAGCGCGAGAGCTTTTACTGGCTCGAGGCTAGCCCCTATCCCATGGTGCCTCATGGCAATTCCCTAGACCTCATTTGCCGCAAAAGCTTCGAGGTTGTGTCTTGCTGGCTTGTTGGCTAAGTAAAATTACTTTTTACTTATTTAGTCCTTTTTCTATCTTATATATATCTTAATAGTTTCTTCTATATTGTGTGACTGTTTTTGAAAGTTTTCAACCCCTATTCCCCCCCCTTAGGACTGTATGGCTTGTTTAAATTAGAGGGCCCTAGTGCCCGTTTAAGTTAAAGGGCCTTTCTTCACTGTGTGTGTGTGTGTGTGTGTGTGTGTGTGTGTGACTGTTATAAAAAAAAAAAAAAAAACTTTTCTTCTCCTTACTCTTAATTTTAGTGTTTAACAACGTCTAAAGATAAAGACAAGGATCACAAGAATCATCGCCCTTCGGGCTTCAAAAAATGTGACAGGTGTGCTCAGAAAATGTCTCTTACAGACAGCCACATCAGTTGTGTATATTGTCTGGGCGAAGCCCATTTACAGGAACCCTGCACCTTCTGTCACGCTTTTAGTACAAGAGTGTTAAACAAAAGGAAGAGAGAACTTATTGACAGGGATCTAATGACCAGTTCCTTCCAGGAACAGCTGGAACTTGGTCAGGCAGCTCCAAAATCTTCAAAGAGAAAATCATTGGCCCCGACTTCGGAGCCGACCAAAAAGTCTAAAGCGTCGGAACCAAGGAGTTCCGGTTCCGACTCTGCTTCATCTTCGGTGCAGTCCATTCCATCGGTTCCAAGACAGTGTTCGGTACCGAAGATTTTGCCCGACATCAAGACTGTATTTCTTAATTTGAGATGATCTATTCTGGAGAGAAGGAGGTCTCCTTCAGTCTCAACCAGATCCTGCAGGACCCTATCAGATGAGGACATTGAGCAGGTGGTGAAGAGGTTGCTTTCAGATCCAGCTCTGGTTAAAAAATTGACTCCTCCAGACCCAAAGGTCTCAGAGCCGTCCCCCGTACCGATCACTGTTCCTCCGACTACTTCGCTGTCGGAGCCTATTACGTCAAGTTCCTCTGTCTTCGACCCCTCGGCCCCGGGGATTTAGCATGTTTCCTCAGAGCCAATTACTCTATCCTCGATGGCTCAGTCTGGAGCCGAGGGTTCTGGGAGCCGATACTCTTATGTCAACTCCAAGGGGGGGCAGTCACCGTGGGTTCTCTTCAGAACCGACCCTCCCTCTCGGAGCCTTGGTTCGACTCAGCTTGGCTCTCACTTATGCTTCGGAGCCATTCCCTCTTGCTAGAAGTCGACCATCCACCCCTTCGGAGCGGGGGGGAAGGCTTTCAAAGCTATAGAGAAGGCTTTATCCTTTGCCAAAGCCATTCCTTTGGAACCTGTGTCCCACCAGCAGCAGGAAGCAACCTCTCCCCCCCTGCCACCCCCACAGAGTAGAGAACCAGAGGCCGAAGTAGCCTCCATTGCAGGTGACCCTCTTCCAAGACCTCCCCAGATTATCCCACTGGAGAGCTCCATCAGAAGAGGTTATGTAAGAGGAAACATGTCGACTCCCCTGAGTCTGTCACATCAGGCACTGATTTAAAGGAATCACAAGGGTCCCCTAGATCTCCCTCTGAGGATGTCTCCTTCTCTGACATCCTAGAAATCCTTAGACAGAGGGGTGATTGGAAGACCTCTTAACCTCCTGAGGATGAATCAGTGTATTTTGAGGCCTTTGGCTCCCAACCTTCCACCTCTTCAGTGACACCACCTTATGACCAACATTTGGGGGTCATTTCGTTTAAAGCATGGACCTCTCCAGATTCAGTGGAAGCCGTCCCGAGGAAGCCACACAAATTTATGACAGCACCTGAGGACAAGTCTTTCCTTAGGAAGGGAGTTCCAGTTGATGCTATGGTGGTAGCAGCAGCCACCAAGAAGGAATTATCTGAGATGTCTTCTAATATCCATCCTCCTAACAAGGAGTCCAGGATGATAGATAGGTACGGGAAGCATACTTTTTCTTCAGCGGCATTTACACTAAGATCACTGAATTTACCTGACTCATTTCACTCGTCTTCAGAGGGCTCTACTGAAAGAGTTAGGAGATACCCACCAGGGTTTAGTAGCTCCGGGTTCCGTGGACAAGGTTTCCACGCAGCTCTCCACCCTTACTTCCATAGCTAACTCCTCTATGAGGCTGATCTCATATGCAGAAGATGGAGTGAGCAGGGTAGCCTCAGCAGGAATATCCCTCAGGAGACATTCATGGATGCGTCTTTGTAATTTTATGGGATCCTTCATTTCTTCCTTCACTAACGTTCCCTTTGATGGTTCATCTCTTTTTGGGTACCAAGTGAAAGAGACTTTGACTAGGTGCAAGCAGGAAGGAAAAACCTTATCTGCCATTGGGGTCTGTTTCTCTCTCCTGTTCAGACCCTATCCCAAGGGTAATACAGGAGGGAAAATGTGGTTCCGCAAATCCCAAAAAGGTTTTCCTCAGGCACAAGGTCAACCCTCCCCCAGGGGCAGAGGGGGAGGATATAATGGAAGACGCCGCCCTCGTGCAGAGGAGGTCCGCAACATCAGGGAGACAGAGAAGCTTTCTCTGATCGTCCCTTCCATCGACCCTGAAGGGTTGCCCGACTGTCTGTCTCTGGAGTTAGTCGGGGGTCGTATATAGCTGTACCCAAGCGCCTGGCTAACTATCACTCAAGATCGTTGGGTACACACAGTAATAACCAGAGTTTACCTGATTCCCTTTATTTCTGAATTGCCAACAAACCAGTCTCTTCCAGATGTACCACCCATCTGAGACCATGCAACATCAGAGGTCATCTCATTGCTGCAAAAAAGAGTCATCCAAGAAGTCCCCACAGTGCAAGAAGGATCCAGAACTTACTCTCGATTCTTTTTAGTTCCAAAAAAGACAGGGGACTGGAGATCAATTCTAGATCGAAGCAGGCTCAACAAGCATGTAAGAAAATCAAAGTTCCGAATGGTCACTCTGCAGTCGATATTTCCCTTTATCGGGAAAGACAACTGTATGTGCTCAAATGATCTCCAGGATGTGTACTACCACATCAAAATGGACAGGCGCTGCAGGAGACACTTATGCTTCTGGCTGGGAGCCAGCTATTTTCAGTTCAGAACACTGCCCTTTGGCCTCACTACAGCCCCCAGAGTGTTTACCAAATGCATGGCAGTGGTAACGGCTCACCTGAGACGTCAAGGATTCCAGGTGTTTCCGTACCTAGATGACTGGCTCCTCACTGCTACCATCAGGCAGCAACTCATAAGAACCAGGGACGAGACTCTGTCCTTGTGCGCCAGCCTAGGCATCACTGTCAACTTGCAAAAGTCAGTCTTATCTCCCTCACAGCATATTTTATATCTAGGCTCAGAAATAGACACAACCATGTCAGTAAAGCTAACACAGGAAAGAGTGGACTCTCTACATAGTCAGACCAAATCCTTATTAAACAAAGAGTCCAGGCCAGAGTAGTCCTTCAAGTCCTAGGGACTATGGCTTCTGCCATCTTATTAGTTCCTCTTGCTCGCCTACATATGAGGATTCTCCAATGGATGCTGTTTGCACAATGGTCAATGCAAGACCTTCCATAGTCTCACCAGATGTTAATAAACGCATGCAAAAGGGATCTGACATGGTGATTACACATGAAACAACTTGTCATAGGTCATCCACTTGTTCCTCCCCAAGAGAAAGCAGTTTTGACCACGGACGCTTCCCAGATAGGTGGGGGGGGGCATTATCTGGGAAAGACAGTCCAAAGTACTTGGCAAAACCACGGGAACAACTTGCTCATCAATATTCTGGAGATGAGAGCGGTGCTATATGTGTTGCAAGCACTTCACAGCTCCCTTCCCACTGGAACGATTGCGATTCAGTCAGACAACATGTCTGTCATGTGGTACATAAACAAGGGGGAACCAAGTCTTACCTGATTTGTAGAGAGGCCTTAAGAGTTTGGAAATGGGTGATGGATACTCAACACTTCTTGATAGCAGCGCATATTCTGGGGAAATCCAACGTAATAGCGGACAAACTCAGCCGAGCAATTCTGATGCCTCACAAGTGATCCCTGAATCCAATGGTTGCGAAAGAGATCTTTCACAAATGGGGTCAGCCTTGCTGCGATCTATTTGCCACTCACCTGAATACCAAATGCAGCAGCTACTTTGCCCTCATTCTCCATTCAGGGATGTCACCCACGGATGCTCTAGTTCACGATTGATCCTCGAGATTTCTCTATGCCTTTCCACTCATGACCAAAGTAATACAGAAAGCAAGACAGTCGAGGAGTTCCTTGATCTTCATTGCTCCTTACTGGCCTCAACAAGTTTGGTTTCCTTTCCTGTGGCCCTGCCTTTTGGAGGAACCATGGATTCTAGACCCATCTCTAGATCTCCTGATTCATCAATCGGGACAGTTCCACCCCTCCATCCACACCCTCAAGTTGACAGCATGGCTGCTCCAATTCCACATATAGCCAGGTCCATTCCCCTATCCCCAGCGGTCAAACACATCCTAATTTCATTCCATAAACCTTCCACTCAGAAACTATATTCTAGCAAATGGAAAAGGTTTTCCCTTTGTGCTACGAATCGGGGCTTAGATCCATATACAGCTCCTTTAGAATCCATTTTATCCTTCCTAACAACAATTTTTCATGAAGGAGCGGCAGCCGCTACAGTTAGAGTTCAATTAGCTGCCATTTCCAATTTCCATTTTGGTTTCATGGGAAATCCAATCAAGCAACACTCCCTCTGTAAAACCTTCTTAAAAAGAGTTCTTTTTAGGCCCCCAATAAAACAACCATTAGAACCCTGGGACTTAAATTTAGTCCTTTCATCTTTGATGTCCGCACCCTTTGAACCATCCTCGTCGTCAGACTTGTTATCATGGAAAACCTTGTTCTTGGTAGCTATAACATCGGCTAGGAGAGTCTCGGAACTTCAAGCCCTAACTATTCGACCTCCTTTCATTATCTTTCGCAAGGATAGAGTCTCTCTCAAGACAAAACCCTTCCTTTCTCCCTAAGGTATTCTCAGAACACAACCTGAATACTACCATTGAGCTACCTGTGTTTTTTCCAAACCACTCTAATAAATCAGAGTATAGACTTCACCAGCTAGATGTCCACAGGATACTCAGTTTCTATATAAACAGGACCAAAGAATTCAGGAAATCTGATCAACTTTTCTTTTCCTTTTCTGACAAAAGGAAAGGCTTACCTGTTTCAAAAATTACTCTTTCAAAATGGCTTTCAGATTGCATATCCTTTGCTTATCAACAAGCTGGTAGACAATTGCCGTTAAAAGCTAAAGGTCACTCTACTAGGGCTGTAGCTACTTCTTGTGCCTTTAGATCTAGGCTCCCAATTGACACTATTTGTGCAGCAGCTACTTGGGCAAGACCACATACATTTGTCATTCATTACAAATTGGATTTGACCTCCCGGGACAGGTCATCCTTTGGGTCCACTGTGCTGAAGAGTCTCTTCGCTTGAGCCACCCGGAATAAAGGTGCTAGGGACACTGTCCCATCCAGCAAGAATTACGGTGAGATAGGACTACATAACATAAAGAAGTTATGTACTTACCATAACGTTCCATGTTTGTAGTCCATCTCACCTATATTCTTACATCCCTCCCTCCAACCCCCTTCCTGCTTTCTGGGGGATCTAGTGGACCTCTTTTTGGGGCTGCCTGACTTTGCTCTTTATTGTCCACCTGGAATGGATTATGTTTCTAATCCTTTGCTGTATTTATACAGCTTCTTTCTTATTATTATTACCTGATAGATATTTATTACTTTCTTGTAAACTAGATCTGGGGAATTGCTGTGAGGCACCATGGGATAGGGGCTAGCCTCAAGCCAGTAAAAGCTCTCGAGCTTTATTATCGGGCGAGTCGGAGCCGAGTATCAGCTCTGAACCCATCCAGCAAGAATATAGGCGAGATGGACTACAAACATGGAACGTAATGGTAAGTACATAACTTCTTTTTATCTTGTATCCAGTTTTACCTTGATTACTAAGTTTCTTAATTATTGCTTTCAACTCCCTTCAGTATTGTCAGACTGTCAAGTTAAAGATGCAAATTGTATGTGTACAAGTGCCAAATTGGGGGTAAATGATTGCAGCTCATAACACTTTTCAGATCCTAACTACTTGATTGAGGTTTAAGATCTCTAGCAAATAGAAAGAGGGCACCCTTATATAAGTACACCTGTTTCGCTAAAAACCTTTTAAAGTCTATTTCCTATCTATGTTTGTGATTAGGTATTATATTGCAAGGATTTTATTAAATGCACCTACCTCTCAGGAAAGCCCAACACTCTTAAGTCTTCATACTTGCTACTAGCAAACCCTGACAAACACTCTTCTTTGGCATCCAGATATGCACTGAGTAATGTTTGCCTGGTTGTGTATAACTGTTAGAGCTCAAGGATGAGTCAATATGAAAGATATACAAGCCCCAAACATCAGAACTTTCTTCCCATTGGATCATTCAGCAACTCTCATTCTCTGCTGCAAATTTATAGGTTCAGCAGTTGGCTAGTTCATTGCAAAATTGGTAAATAAATAACCCACTGCAGACTACCTTCTGTTTATTTTGAAAAAGGTGTACACATTTTCTAAGAATTTGTCTAAGAGAACGGGAAAGTGTTTGTGGTCACCAGATACCCTACAAAGATCACCACACATCTGGTATTTTTGTTTAGGAGAAGAACATTCAAATAAACTGTTCACAGCAGCCTGATGCACAAGCCCCCTCTCTGCCCAAAAGTGGGAGGGTGAGGCAGCTTTGAAAGATCTCTCATTGCGGTCTAAAGCACACACCCCATCCCTGCCACACCTCTACATTGAAAGAACAAAAACAAAAGGTGGGGGTGGACACTACTCACAGAAGTCTTTAGCACACAACTTCTCCCTGGCACAATTCATCATTGGAATAGCAAAAAAAAAATGTTTGCAAGTCACTTTCTGTTCCAGCATACGGAAAGAAGAATACAGGAATGTCACTTCAGGACTGTGCCCTCTAACACCTTGCACCCGGCACACATGCCCCCTTCGCATCACCCTTGCTGTGCTACTACCTCTTGATGAGGAATTGTTTGGGCTTTCCTCTGCTGAGATCTAATTTATTTTTTTGACATAAAAACCTTTCTCATGAAATGAATTGTCTTAATCTTTTCACAATAACTCACCTTCAGCATCAAATTCAGAATTCTTCACATTACCAATCCCTGAAAACATAAAACCTTTGCAGTTCAACAAAAGACATTAAATGCTTGCTGAGTGTATTATATTACTTTCCATTGCATGGGATGAAATTAAGGCGGAGTTTAAAAATAGTATGTAAATAAAAGAAATGGAGCTATGGTTAAGAAATAACGAGCATTATTTAGAAGGACTGACAAATGTTAAACTATTGCAGAATAGAGGGAATTTCACAGACCAAGAAGAGGATTAACTGCAGAATGCTTAGCCGAAAATAAGGAATTACCTCGATAATATGCCCGTGTTTAGAAAGAGAGCTGTTAAGTAACTTTTTTTTGATAACACTAGAGCACAAAAGTCTTTAGCACAATGACTCAGGCAACAGAAAGTAGGAAGGGTTATCACCAAGCTTAAGGAGCCTATAAGAAGGAAGGTAACCAGAGATCTGTAGAGGTATTTGAAATATTTCAGAAATTTTTTGAAAGTGTGTATAAAGCAGAGAAATATGGAAATCAAGAAAAGTTACAAATGTTAATGTTTGTGGAAGAATTAAGTATGCCAAGGTTAGAGGTAGATGAGGCTCAATTACTAATGATTAGGATAGGAGGAGATGAGATAAAAATTGTGATGTATACCCACTCTACAAGGAAGTCCCCAGGAATAGATGGTATTCCTGTGGAAGTTTGGAAGCAATGAGGGAAAAAAATGAAAAAGTTCTGGAAGGTTTTGTGTAACAGTATTTTAAGAAGAGAAGAAGTAACATTATCCTGGAAGGAAAGCAGTGGTAGCTGTAATATCTAAAGAGGGTAAAGATCCTTCCCTCACCTTTTTATAAATAATGATGCTTCATCCATTTTCTTGTATGTATCTGGGAAGCCCTCTAATATTTTCCAGTTTCTACTAATTGCATCCATTGTACTATCACATCAACTACAGGCTGCGGTGGTGCAGCGGTTAGCGTTGTCGCCTCACAGCAAGAGATTCTCCGGTTCGATTCTCGGCTGGAGCGTCTTCTGTGTGGAGTCTGTATGTCCTCCCCAGTCGAGTGACGTTTAAAGACATGCAGGTAGGTGCGTGCGTGAATGGGTGTGCCTTCTTTGAAGGTTAGGTGTCGGGCTGGCACCTTGGCACGGTAAAAACCCACTGCCGATCATTAACGGACCAGAGTTCTGCTGTGGCGACCCCTAACCGGGAAAAGCCGACAGACAAAAAGTACTATCACATCAGCTAAAAAAAGTCATCAATGGAACACTTCTATAAATGGTCATAAATTTAGAACCATAAATAATTTCACCCATTAATTCATAAAACATTTTGCATAAATTGGAGCCATTGTAGTATCCATGAGCCATAAATAAATTATTCTGTTGAGTCATAAAAAAAAAGATTTGCATGACTTGGAGCCATTGCAGCACATACAGCTGCAGCCATTTCCTTTTTAAAAAAATAAATATGAAACTGGACAAAGTTAAAAGACAAAATAATGTTTAAAAGCTCAGTTAACTCATTCCTTCCAGTACAGCTCTTTTGAGTGTGTCATTTTTAACTCTAAGTGGGTGTGGCTTGAGCCTTTAAAACATGAAGCCATCACCTTACAGTTCAAACAAATATTCATATCTCTGGAACCATAAGTGTTACTAGAAAACTGTAAATGGCAAACTATTCAAGATCAATTAATCTTTACATTAGTGACATTCATTCAGTTTGATGCTTTAAACTGGATTTTATAAGTCAAAATAAAGACAGTGAATATTAATTTTGTATGGTTCTATAAACATCTTATGATATCTCTGTAACCAATCAAGCAAGACACATACTACCAGCAGGATGTTCTTCATGCAGCTGTAAGTTTTCATATGAGGTTATGCAGTTTTGTCTATATTTCTTGAATGTTGAGACATTTAGAGAAATATGAAAAGTACAATACATGTAAACAGTACACTAATATTCAATATCTCTTCAACTGCATTAGCTAGAGGTCAATTATCAGTACAATTATGTTTGCCATCATGTATGCTTTAAGATGAAATCTTTTGATACTTTGTTTGTAACATGTTTTTTTTAGTTATTAATGCAAATATGAGCAAGCTATATTAGGCGTCAGTAGGAGGTAACTGCAAAAATACCTGGAGACCCACTCAGCTGTAATGAGTTAAAAATGTAACTTGCCTCATATTAAAAAAACACACATCTCTGTTTAGCATCTCAAACCCAATATCATTGGAAATAACTGAATGTAAAGACTTTACATCAGTCGTTACCAAAATGTATTTGTTCTCTAACTTTATTTTATCCATCTTATAAATGAAATGAAAGAAATCTTTAATATGAGTTTCCCCATTAAGAACTATTTTCTGCAGCATTCAGTCCACATAAATAACCATTAATTCAGTGTTTGATCCACAACTGACTGCAGCTGGTCTTAAAGAGGGACATTCAAGATTTTTATGAATTTTAGGAAGACTAAAAACCTTACTAATTTTTGGGGAAATTATTTTAAAGTAATTACTCTAATTGTAATCCGTTAAACCTTCTAATAAGCTTTTTCTATTTGTGAATCAATCTGTATGCTTTTTCCAGTGTCAAACCATGGTACTTGTTTCATATTCTGCATACAGTAAATGTATGTATTTATTTTAAATTTGTTAACTGGGGTAGAGCACTAATCACAAATGACTAATTCCAGTTTCAGCCTGTTTAAGCATTAAAACTTGACAATTACAGAGCTATATTGCAAGAGATAAAGCATATATAGTTGTACAATTGTTCAGAATATGTAGCAGTAACAATTATATATAATATCAAGATGAACATACATATCTGCAATCTCTGCTGAGTTATAGAGACAGGTGAGCTAGTTTAAAAATGCACTGCCTTGTTAACTTCAGTTGTAAACAAATTAATACATCTTTTAACAGAAGGCTATAAGGATAGCTGAAATTGTAGTGCATTGCTATGACAAGTTTTAAGTCAGAGTGAATGAGAAAGTTGTGAATAAATGGAAGTTTGACTGTATTAGGTTATATGATTTGGGATATTACATTGTCATTTGCCATTTTAAGGAGGTGCGTTTTCAGCTTCAAATGTAATTTTAGTTAAGGGGATATGTGTTTAAGTGAGGTTGTTATGGATTTCAAGATTTTGGGACCTAGTACAGAGAAATAGTAATTTATGCATTGCAGTTTAATTTGAGGGACCTGTAGTGAGGGTGCAGAATGGCCTGGGTTTTTAGTGTTGTAGGTCGGGAGTATTGTATTAGTCTGTAAACTAGTTAAAATATATATATATATTTTTGCAAAATCACTCTTAAAATAACCTCCGCATCCTTCTACTCCTTAATTTTTCTTGCTCCTAAATCTCCCAGTTCTGTAATATCCAAACCTTTCTTTACCCCAGCTTAATCTGATAACATGTTAATCACACCTGCAAGTTGTACTTTTTATACTGTGTTAATTGTGTATCTCACTGTTGTAAATGAATTATCTTTATTGGCAATACCAATGCATTTACTATACAGTAAAAAAAAATTCATTGTCAGCTGTGCAACAGGTGCCACACTTGGCTTTGGTGCAGAAGGTTCTGAGTTCTATTCCCACACCAGGTAGATGTATTACTAATACTGCAGTGCAGCTTAAGGGATGGTGCATTCCTGAATGTGCCATATTTCAGATGAGACTTTAAACCAAGGCTCCATCTGATTGATTTTGTGTTAACTCAGGAGGATGTAAAAGATGCCATGGCACCTATCTGAAAGAGTAGAGGTTCTTTATTTAAAAAAACATTATGTAAAATAATTCTTATAAATGTACATATTTACAAATGTATACAGTGTACAAATTTCCATTCCTTTATCTTATTGTCATATAATAGTGGATATCTTGCTTTTCATTATGTTAAACCTTCAATGTTAAGTTGTCAATCTCGCCTTCATTCTTGCTGGATGGATTCGGAGCCGATCCTCGGCTCCGACTCTGCCAATACTAAAGCTCGAGAGCTAATTCCATCGGCTCGAGGCTCCCCTATATCCCACAATGCTAGGCAGTAACTACTCAGATCTCGTTTGCCGCTTAGCTGCGAGGTGCTTTCTTCTACCGGCTCTGGCAGGTTAGTGAGTTTTTTCTAGTCAAAAACTTAAATTTTCTACCCCTATCCTTCTGTTTAGTTTAGTTTATATTACAGGGTATCCCTTTAGTTTAAATCGGGTCTCCCTCGATTTTATCCCCTTTTTATTCCCTTTTAACTTCTAGGCCTTTGGCCCACTCCCCTTTTTCCCTTGTCATTTTAGTGTGACTGGATTTTTTCTTGTGGTTACAGGGTGTGTCTGTGTGTTGAGTCTGTGTCCTTTGATATACAGTCTCCTCTTTTAGGATGTCTAAAGACTCCAAGGTCTCAGGCTTCAAGAAGTGTGATTCGTGCTGTCAGAAAATGTCTCTGACAGACGGTCACACTTCTTGTGTCTATTGCCTGGGACCTTTGCACCTGCAGGACTCCTGTGCTGTTTGCCATGCATTCAGCCCTAGAGTCCTGCAGGAACGCAAAAATAAACTTATACTTCGATGCTTATTAAAGCCTGAAGGCCCATCGACCCAGTCTACATCTGGGAAGCCTTCAAAGACTTCCAGGCCTTCGGCTCCAGCTTCAGAGCCGTCTGCTGGGAGCATCAAGGCTGCTTCGACATCAGCTCCGGCTGGAGTCGATGTTTTGAAGACTCAAACCGTTACCTCGGCTCTGGCCAGAGCCGAGGTTGCTAAGACTCAGTCGGCTCCGATAGTCTTATCGGAGCCAACTTCAAAGAAGAGGTCGAGGTCCCCTTCCATTGGCTCCATCCACTCGGCCCCGGGATCCCCTCTTCTGTCAGAGCGGAGCCATAGGTCCCATTCCTCTCGGTCCTCCAGGCTGTCCGACCATGACTTACAAAGGGTGGTGAGTAGACTTATGTCCGAGGCACTGGCCCAAATGCTGCATAGCCCTACTCAACAGCCAGTGGCTATTCCCATCCCTGCTTCTGTTCCTCCTCCGACTCTTCTGAGTTCGGAGCCGGGGCTCGTCGGAGCCGTGGCTGTCCGTGCGTCGGAGCTGATACCTTCCCTTTCGGCTCAGTCTGCTCCGATTTCCTCCTTGGAGAGATCTTGGCGCCGGGCTTCCCTTGTCGGCTCCGAGGGGGCGAGTGGCATTGGACCCTTGTCTGACCCTGTTCTCCCTCTTGGAGCATCGGCGCTGGTGAGTTTGGCTCCGACATCGGCCTCGGAGCCGTCCCTGTCGGTGCCGGGGGGTTCTTGTCTCCTCGGAGCGGGGACCTTCGGCCTTGGCTGATCGGGGCGCCTTCGAGGTCATGCGGAGCATGCTAGACCCCGTGTCTACCCCACAGTCGGCTCCGTCAGCTCCTCCCTCTTCAGTACCTGTGGTGGTTTCTACCCACCCCCTCGTAACAGACCGTAGAGAGCCAGCTCCTCAGGTTTCCCCATTGGGAATATCCTCTTCTTCCGAGGCTTCTCCTGATCCGGCAGGAGAACCCCCTCGGAAGAGACAGTGAAAGAGGAAGCACATCGACTCCCCTGAGTCTATCACTTCCGACACCAACTTGGAGGAATCTGAAGGTTCCCCTCGGTCCCCCTTTGAGGATGTCTCTTTTGCTGACATCCTTGAAATCCTTAAACAGAGGGGGAACTGGCCTGCCCTTAACCCTTCAGAGGATGAGTCGGTCTACCTTGAGGTGTTTGGCTCTTGCCCTTCCACCTCCTGGGTGTCTCCTCCCTTTGACCCCCTCATGGAAGTGGTGGCAAGGAAGGCTTGGACGGCCCCTGATTCGATGGAACCTACCCCAAGGAGGCTGTCAAAATTTATTACTGCCCCAAAAGAGAAACATTTCTTATCCAAAGGTGTCTCTGTTGATGCCATGGTGGTGGCCGCAGCCACTAAGAAGGAATTAGCTGATCCTTCAGTACCTGTCCATCCTCCTAATAAGGAGTCTAGGACCATGGACAGGTATGGTAAGCAGATGTTTTCCTCAGCGATCTTTGCCATGCGGTCGCTGAACTACTTGTGTCACTTCACCCATCTCCAGTGGGATTTACTCAAGGATATGGGTGAGGCTATGCAAGATCCAACAGCTGAGGGGTTCCAAGACAAAATGAACTCCCAGTTGGCAACCCTGAATTCGATTGTCAACTCCTCCATGCGGCTTATCTCATATGCGGCTGATGGGGCGAGTAGGGCCGCAGGCACAGGTTTAGCTTTACGACGCCACGCCTGGATGCGACTTTGCAATTTTGTGGACCCTTTCAAGGCGTCCTTCGCCAATTCCCCCTTTGATGGCTCAATATTGTTTGGACCTCAGGTGAAGGATACATTGAGTAGGTGCGAGCAGGAAGGTAAGACTCTCTCTGCCGTGGGAGTCCGTTTTTCTACCCCTTCCAGACCTTATCCCAAAGGTCAGAGGGTGGGAAAAATGTGGTTCCGCAAACCACAAGGAGTCTCATCTGACGCACAAAGTCGATTCCCCTCTAGAGGCAGAGGGGGGAACAACAATAGACGCCGCCCTAGGGGCAGAGGTGGTCCGCAAAACCAGGGTAGCAGAGAGACTTTCCCTGACAAACCCTTTCAGCATCCCTGAGGAGCTGCCCGGCTGTCCACCTTCGGAGGCAGTCGGGGGAAGATTATCACTGTACCCAAAAGCCTGGCTTTCCCTCACTCAAGACAAATGGGTGCAGTCGATCATATCAGAGGGTTACAAAATCCCCTTTATTCACATCCCATCCCAACCCAAAGGATCCCTTCCAGATGTTCCACCCAGTCTAAGGGAACAAGCAGCGTTAGAAATATCAAAGCTGCTGTCAAAAACAGCTATCCAGCCAGTCCCAGCAAGGATCCGGAATCTACTCCAAATTCTTTTTGGTACCAAAAAAAAAACAGGGGACTGTAGACCAATACTGGATCTCAGCAAGCTAAACAAGTATGTGAAGAAAACAAAATTCCAGATGGTCACGCTACAGTCCATTCTACCCTTCTTAGGTCAGGACAATTGGATGGGCTCGATAGACCTTCAGGATGCGTACTACCATATCAAAATGCACAGACGCTCCAGGAGGTTTCTCCGCTTCAGGCTGGGAGCCAGTCACTACCAGTTCAGAGCCCTGCCCTTTGGTCTCACTACAGCCCCCCGAGTGTTCACCAAATGTATGGCAGTGGTCGCGGCTCACTTGAGACGTCAAGGATTCCAGGTGTTTCCATATTTGGACGACTGGCTCCTTACTGCCACCACCAGGCGTCAACTTCTTCTATCCAGAGACTTCACCATCCAAACTTGCCAAGCTGTAGGCATTTCAATAAATTTCGAAAAATCTGCCTTGTCGCCTTGTCAATCTATTACCTTTATAGGTGCCACCTTAGACACAGTTCATCTTTCCGCCAGACTAACAGAGCAAAGAGTATCAGATATCCGCAAACAAGTTTACCTTCTACTTCAATGCAACAAGATCAAAGCCAGGGTAGTCTTGAAGGTATTAGGACTCATGGCAGCTACTATTACACTCCTCCCCTTAGCTCGTTTTCACATGCGGATCCTCCAGTGGATGCTGTTTACTCAATGGTCCTTCCAACAGCTCCCGATGTCTCACATCATCCTGCTAACCCAATCATGCAAGAATCACCTGTCTTGGTGGATGACATCACTTCAAGTTCTCCAGGGCAGACCCTTCATCCCCCCCCCCCCAGTCGCCATTGTGACGACGGACACCTCCCTGATCGGGTGGAGGAGGCATTATCAGGACAGGACAGTCCAGGGCACGTGGCAATCTTTCAAGTGCCACTTGCACATAAATGTCTTAGAGATGAGAGCAGTGCTTTTAGTGTTGCAAGCCCTTCAGGACTCTCTTCCCAGAGGGACTATTGCAATTCAGACAGACAACATGTCCGTAGTGTGGTACATCAACAAACAGGGTGGAACCAAGTCCTAACCCTTATGTCGAGAGGCACTCAGACTTTGGCAGTGGGCGATTTCTTCTCAGCGTTTTCTGATAGCAACGCACATTCCCAGGAAGTCCAACGTGATTGCGGACAAGTTGAGCAGGGCTATTCTCATGTTACACGGGTGGTCTCTAAAAGAATCAGTGCTGGAAGAAATCTTTCGAAGATGGGGCCGGCCTTGCTGCAATCTTTTTGCTACTCCCCAAAACAGCAAGTGTCACAACTTCTTCACCCTCTTCCCTTTACCAGGCCAACCCACCAGAGACGCTCTAGTCCACGATTGGCCCGGGGGACTTCTGTATGCTTCCCCCCTTTCCACTGATCTCTCAGTTAATTCAGAAAGCTATCACCTCGAGAGTCGCCATGATCCTCATTGCCCCTTAATGGCCTCGACAGATATGGTTTCCGTTCCTCCATCATTACCTCTTGGAGCAGCCTTGGCATCTGGACCCAGTGCCAGATCTTTTGACCCACCAGTCAGGCAGGCTGCACCACTCCCTCCAATCTCTCAACCTCACAGTGTGGTTTCTCCGATTCCTACCCTAGCCAGGCTTTCCTTAATCTCTCATTCGGTCCGTAACATCCTGATAGCCTCTCACAAGTCTTCTACCAGAAGGATTTACAATAGTAAGTGGAAGCGTTTTTCCTTCTGGGCAGCATCAAAAAATATAGACCCCTTCACTGTACCTATCCAGTCTGTCCTAGACTTCCTGGCAGAGCTCTTTCATTTAGGCTCTTCCTCATTTACCATTAGAGTACAACTAGCTGCTATATCTAACTTTCATGTAGGTGTCTCGGACTCCAGTATCATGTCCCATAAACTCTGCAAAGCCTTTCTAAGAGGTGTCTTTTTTTCTCAAGTCCCCAATCAAAGATCCCCCACCTCAGTGGGACTTGAATTTGGTCCTAGCATCCTTGATTCTCCCCTCCCCTTTGAACCTGCGGCTTCATGCCCTCTTAAGTTGCTCTCATGGAAAACACTTTTTCTAGTAGCCATAACATCAGCTAGAAGGGTATCTGAACTTCATGCTCTTTGCAGTCGTCCTCCTTACTTAGTTTTCCATAAAGACAGGGTGTCCCTCCGGACTATTCCGTCCTTCTTGCCTAAGGTTTCCTCTGAGGCAAACCTAAACCAGACAATTGATCTCCCCGTCTTCTTCCCTGATTATTCCAACAGGTCGGAACAAAAGTTACATTTTCTAGATGTTCATCGCCAACTTCGATATTATTTAGACAGGACTAAACAGTTCAGGAAATCTGACCAGCTCTTCCTGTCTTATGCGGAAGGGAAATTGGGCCTTCCAGTTACTAAAGTGTCCCTTTCAAGATGGCTTACCTCTATAATTACCTTCATCTATGAAATCAGACATCAAAAACTGCCTTCAAGACCTAGAGCTCATTCAGCTAGGGCATTACCTACATCTGTAGCTTTTCATGACAGGTTACCAATAGATTCCATTTGTGCAGTAGCCACATGGGCTTGTCCTCATACCTTTATCTCGCATTACAGATTGGATATGGCCTCCAGAAAATGTGCCAACTTTGGTTCCACTGTTCTCAAGAGTCTGTTCCGATAAGCCACCCGGGGTAAGGTGCTAGGGACGCGGTCCCATCCAGTAAGAATGATGGCGAGATTGACAACTTAACATTGAGAAGTTATGTACCTACCATAACGTTCCATGTTAGTTGTCTTCTTCTCGCCTTCTTTCTTGCGTCCCACCCTCCTTCCCCCTAGCCTGGACAGACCGATAGGAATTTTTGGGATCTTCCATTGGGGTTTCCTTCCCACATGTTCTGCCACCTCTATTATCCCTTTTATGTTTGTGGTAGCTTACATACAGGTTTATATAGAGGTGGGTTCTTTTTCTCTCTTCTCCATACTATGGAGACCAGAACTGCTTGGTTTTAGCTATCAAACGAGATCTGAGTAGTTACCGCCTAACATTGTGGGATATAGGGGAGCCTTGAGCCGGTGGAATTAGCTCTCGAGCTTTAGTATTGGCCGAGTCGGACCAGAGGATCGGCTCCGAACCCATCCAGCAGGAAAGAAGGCGAGATGAAGACAACTAACATGGAACTTTATGGTAGGTACATAACTTCTCATTATCTTATATAAATTCCACTAGATGTTCATCGTGTTTCACTGTTGCAGTCATGACTGTAGGGTTCTCCCCTGCTGGCAGGCAGCCCCAGGTCGGACAGAATCCCAAAGTCTGGGTCTGGCGTCGGCTGTTGTCAGAGCGCCAGGAGTACAAAGCTGACAGCCGACGCCATCTTCTCCAGTCTTTCTTGCCGTGCGGTGATAGCAGTTCGCAAGTACCGGTCGGCTGACTCCTGACGAATTTTTCTATATACTTCGGTCCGAAGACTTTCTTCTCCACTCAAAGCTAAGTACCCCGTTAGAAACTTTTTCTTGCTCCACTCCGATGTCAGTAAAAGTTAATAATTGTATTTCATGTGGGAAGCAAATACCTCATAAGGATTTTCATTCTTACTGTATTCCTTGCTTAGGCCCTGACCACGACGTAGCTAGTTGTCGGTTTTGTGCTAGATTCAATCAACGTACAATTAAGCGAAGGTACGATTTAGCTTTTCATTACTTCGGTAGGCGCTTTAACTACAAAATGTCGTTGGATACGGTCCCGGCTACCGGAGTTCACAAATGTCGCAAGGATAAAGACAGGCCTCCGAGGTCCAAATCTGATGATGACGCACAAGCGGAGCCAGCTTCAGGTTCACCCGTCATCAGTGAGGCGCTTTTGCAGCCTCTGTTGTCGGCCATTTCAGAACCGACGGCCAAAACAGACTCTCATGAGGAGCCAACCAGGCCTTTAAATATTTCTGTTGCAGGACCTTCGGACAATGCTCCTTCGGATGGGTCCGGAGCCGCTGTGCAGGTACCGGCTTCCGAAGGGGTTTTCAGGCCTACTCAGCTACTAGTAAAGGCAAAGCCAAAGACAAAGGCAAAGACTCCTTCTAAATCAAAGACTTCAACACAGGCCTCTTCTGAACCGGCTCCCAAGTCACAGAAACAGTTACTCAAGATGGCGGAGGATTTACTTAATATGATTAGGGGTTCACATCCCCCTCCAGACAAAAGGCCAATGCAGGATGTTTATTATGATTCCTCTGATCAGGCTTCTGTTTCCTCAGTTTCTTCTTCTGATCAGGAATATTCTTTCCCTCCTTATGAGGATTCTGATGCTGAAGAATCCATTCCTTCAGCTTCTCCCCCTGAGGATTTCAGTTTTGGGGAAATTTTGCATGAAATGAGGGAACATTTCCACTGGGAAGGATAGGAGTATTCGGAATCCAAGAAAAGACTGAGGGATTTTCTTCTTCTTCCCCAACATAGACCCCTGGCTATTCCTCCTGTTTTGGATATTGTGGATGATGCCTTTTCGGAGGCTAACTTAACCCCTGACTCTTTTTCAACTGCTCCTGTTAAGCCTGATAGATATTACAGGGTTCCTGATTCCCATCAGTTTTTATACAAGAACCCTTCTGCTGACCCTGAAACCATTTCTCAGGGTCCTAAGGGAGTTAAGGCCGCTTCTGCCAAAAATCCCATTCCTACTGAAAAGGATTCTCGATCCTTAAAAGATGCGGCAAAGAGGTGTACACTTCTGCTACTTTGTCCATTAGGGCTTTGAACTGTCAGTTTCATATGCTTAAATACCATCAGTTTCTCTTGTCTGTCTTAAAACAAAAGCTTACTTCCATTTCTACCTGTGCAGATGATAAGGAATTACATGACTTATTGCATGCCACTGAACAGGTTGGGAAGCATGGTTTACACTGTGGATTTGATGCCTTGGAGGCTTCTTGTAGGGCTGCGGCCTCTGGCACAGTCATTAGAAGGCATGCATGGCTAAAGGAACAAAATTTACCTGAACAAGTAAAGGCTAAATTATTGGATGCTCCTGTTCAGCATGTTTTGTTTGGATCAAAAGCTGAAGAGGTGATTAAAAAGATGGAGGATAAGGCGAAATCCATGCAAACAGTTAAAGATTTCTTACAAGTACAGCCACCTAGATTTAGCAGGAATTGGCCTTCAAAAAATTGGTCCTTTCCCACTTCAGACAGGCCTCAGAGGGGCAGATATAGACTCTCCAGAGGGAGGCCTCAAACACAAGCTGCTTATAGACCAAGACAGTGGACTGCTTCCACCCCTAGGGAAGCAGAGGACAGGTCACAATCTCAAAGGAAACAAACTCAATGACTCCCTCTGTTGGGCTACAGGAACTTCTTGCCTGGAAGCCCCTCTCTGAGGAAAACTCTCTCTTTTTTATCAAAATTGGACTCAAATAACCCAAGACAAATGGGTTTTGGATGTGGTTTTAAGAGGTTACAAATTCCATTTTCATACCTTGCCAAGCCCAAGAGGATGGCCAGACCTTCCAAAACATCAGTGGACGGAGGCCTTAAACCAGGTGGAAGCTCTTTTGGCTATGAATGCCATAGAACTGGTTCCGCTTTCAGAGATGGGAAAAGCTTTTTACTCTAGGCTCTTTCTAGTCCCAAGGAAGCAAAACTGATGGAGACCCATTCTGGATCTGTCGGTCTTGAACACCTTTCTAGAGATTCCAAAATTCAGGATGATTACTCTACAGCAGCTACTTCCAATGCTGTCCAAAGATGTATGGATGGTAACTTTGGATTTAAATGAGGCATATTTACACATTCCCATCAGGCAGGATCGCAGAAAATACCTCAGGTTCAAGGCCGGATCAAGGCACTTTCAATTCTCTGTGCTGCCGTTTGGATTGTCTACTGCGCCCAGGGTCTTCACCAAATGCCTGGCACCAGTAGTAGCTTACTGCAGACTCAAGGAAATTCAAATTTACCCTTATCTGGACGATTGTCTAATTCAGGCAGACAGCAAGAATGTCTTACTCCAGCATCTAGAATTTGTACAGAACCTTCTCAAGTTCCTGGGATTCTCTGTAAACATAAAAAAGTCAAATTTGACACCATCACAACAGATAACTTTTCTGGGTGCACTTCTAAACACCACAACTGAGATGGCATTTCTGACATCCGAAAAACAATTACAGCTGCCTTCAACTTTCAAAACCTTGGCAACTCTAACTCAACTATCTGCAAGGAAATTCCTGCAGGCTTTGGGTTACATGGCCTCCTCCATCCTTCTCGTACCATATGCAAGACTACACATGAGGAAAATACAGTGGTACCTAAAAAGTGTATGGTCTCAGCATTGCCACAGTTTAGACATACTGATCTCCATCCTTCCTTGCCTTCAAAAGGAATTTCTTTGGTGGTCCAGGGCATGTGCTCTAAACAAAGGGAAACCCTTCTGTCTGCCTCCTGCCACTCAGATTCTAACCACGGACGCCTCGGATTATGCTTGGGGAGCCAATTTTCAGGGCAATTGTTTGTAGGGCCTTTGAACAAAGGATCAGAAGCACCTGCATATCAATTTAAAGGAAATGTTAGCCATTCAAAAAGCTCTATTGGCCTTCAGGAATCTTTTACAACCAGGACAACTGCTAATACGGACAGACAACACTACAGTTATGTGGTACATAAACAAGCAAGGGGGATCTCATTCCCACCCCCTTTGCAGACTAGCCATGGATCTATGGAACACAGCTCTAGCTTGCAATCTGGATCTTCAAGCTCAGTTTCTACCAGGGAAACAAAACTTCCTGGCAGACAGTCTAAGCAGAAACCTTTCGGATCCACACGAGTGGATGCTGGACACCAAAATATTCAGGATGATAACAGCAGTCTGGGAATGTCCTCACATAGACCTCTTTGCATCCCATCTCAATCATCAACTACAAAATTTTTGCACCAGGACTTTCCACAGAGAAGCTTGGAAAGTGGACGCCCTGTCATTCAGTTGGAGGAACCTATCGGGACATGCCTTTCCGCCTCTTCCTCTTCTTCCACGGGTTTTATTGAAGATAAAACAGGACAAGCCCAAGATGATAATTTTGCTGGCTCCAAATTTGCCTCTGCAGTTTTGGTATCCAACTCTAAAAAACCTATGCCTGGAACCCCCTTGGGTTTTACCTCAGTCTCCGAACCTTCTGTCCCAACATCAGGGTCAGGTTCTACACTCTTATGTCAGAACTCTCAGCCTGGCGGCCTGGTTAATCCAGGGCCTTTGATTTCTTCTTTACTGCCCAAGCAGGTTATGGATGTCATTTTAGAAGCCAGACGTCCTAGCACTAGAAAATCTTATGCAGGAAAATGGAAAAGATTTTGTTCCTGGATGCAGGCTCAGGATTCTGATCCTCTTTTTCCTAATATTACTTTAATTTTGCTTTACTTGACAGATCTCTTACATAAGGGTCTCTCTTTCTCTTCCATTAAGATACATGCCTCTGCTATTTCTGCTCATTATAATAGACCCTCCCATCTTTTCCCACCAGCTCATGAGACAGTTTCTCAGAGGAGCTAAGAACTTAAGACCTCCTAGATCTCCTCCCATTCCTGCTTGGGATCTCAACTATGTTTTGGAAAAACTAACCTTGCCTCCTTTTGAGCCTGTTGCCTCTTCTGACATCAAGTTTTTTTCTTGGAAGACAGCTATCCTGTTAGCCCTAACCTCTGCCAGGAGAGTTTGAGTTACAAGCTGTTATGGCTGTGGAACCTTATGTTATTTTTCATTAAGACAGGGTATCTTTGAGGACTAATCCTACCTTCATGCCTAAGGTGGTTTCCAAAGTGGCTTTAAATCAAACTATCCACTTGCCAACCTTTTTCCCCACTCCTCAAAATAAAGGGGAAAGGATCTTACATTCCTTGGATGTACACAGACAACTACGTTTTTACCTGAACAGAACCAAGGACTTCAGAAAATCAGAACAATTGTTTGTTTCTTATGCTTCAAGTTCCCAAGGTAAAGCCATTTCAAAACAGACCATTTCTAAATGGATTGCTCATGGAATCAGATTTTGTTATTCTCACCATGGAAAGCAAATCCCAGGGAGTATACGGACTCATTCCACCAGAGCTGCTGCCACTTCTGCGGCCTTCCTCAGGGGAGTTCCTACCAAGGACATTTTGGAAGCTGCAACTTGGAGTTCAGTGCATACTTTTTCTAAGCACTACAATCTACCTCTCTACTCTAAGTCTAGGGCAGGCTTTGCCTCTGCAGTCTTGCAGGGCCTTTTAGCCGCTCCTTCCTCTTTATGACCACCTCCCTTTCTTTCAGCTTTGGGATTCTACCCTATAGTCATGACTGCAACAGTGAAACACGATGAACATAGTACAGTTGTGTACACCTACCATAAATGTAGATGTTCGAGTGTCTTCACTGTTGCAGTCTGGGTTTTCCTCCCTCCTGTCCCCTCTTGTTTTTACTTTTGTGTATTTCCTTTTTTCGCCATTCTTCTGAGGTGTATTTGCAAAGGTTATGGGACCTTTTTCATTTTGGGACTCCTGACATCTGGGGCAAGAAAAACTGGAGAAGATGGCGTCGGCTGTCAGCTTTGTACTCCTGGAGCTCTGACGTCAGGGAGCATGGTTGAACAGCCGACGCCGGACCCAGACTTTGGGATTCTGGCCAACCTGGGGCTACCTGCCGGCAGGGGAGAACCCTACAGTCATGACTGCAACAGTGAAGACACTCTAACATCTACATTTATGGTAGGTGTACACAACTGTACTTTTTTCCACAACCACCATCTGATTTTAATTAAAATTACTGATAGTCTACATTTACCATTAACCTTTGATTCCAAATGGGGCACACAACATAAAATGATCTTTTATCTATTTTACTAACATATTCCTTATTTTAAAGGCTGTAATGTCCGTACATAATCATATCCATATGTATTTCATTTATGTCCTTTATATTTTCAAAGAAATTTTTTTACACAATTTTTCCAACAATTTTGCAACCCTTATACATTGTAAGAAAACATGTTCTGTAGTTTCTTCTTTACCACAATATATAGAAACTATTCCATTAATGTTTTATATGGCACATTTCCCTTTATAGGTAATTTATTAGTCACTAATCGCCATAAAAATCTTGACATTCTACTTGCTTATTACATCATGCTTTGTGCACTTTTATATCTTTAACTTTTTCATTCCCTAGCTCATCACAAGGATTAACATAATATCGTATCATGATATTTTTCTGTCATTTTCTGTTTCATCAGTTTATATTTTCCATAATGTTTAAGGTCTTTGCCTCCCATTCAGGAGGTACAAGGTTTGATCCTGACCTCTGGCCAATGCTTGTTTGGAGATGGCATATTTTCCCTGTGTCTCTGTGGGGTTCCTCCCAGCTCCATAAAACATGCTGAGTGTTTACATCTCAAACTTACAAATGAATGGAGCTGTGGGGAGCAGCACAGACTTTCATAATACCCTATAGAGGATAGGGTTGTACAGACCAGCCGCTCTGGGCATCTACTGTGATGCTTAGCATCCTGAAGATAGGAGAACACAGATCACATACTGTGTCAGGGCTAGCCAGTCAGTGGTGTAAAATATGGCGCTAGGTAATTTGGTCATATTGACTAATGTTGCCAAAGTGGGCATGGGTATTTGCCAGTGATAAGTCGGTTGAGGACATGACCTACTCTGACCTACGCCAGGGATCCATGCTAATGGTGGGAGGGCTGTATGTACCCCTGTTGGCCAGTGTGTGCCTGCCATAAAGCCCAACAACCTTAGGTCAATAAGCTTCTGGCTGGCCGGCATCTAGTTGCCCAGCCTGGGTTACCTGGAATACCTCTGTTGAGCGAAAGCTGGACATAAAATCAATCAACCTGCCAAACATGAGTTTGAGAATTGCTTCACTTAGGTTCACTGACAGGACTCTGCTTGGACGTGGATGACATGTTGATACAGAGGAGGTTGGACATCCTGTGTATCCAAGAGACAAGATGGAAGGGCAATGTGGCAAAGCCACTTGGCTTTGGATCCAGCCTACAACTCAGGAGGAGGAGGACATGCTAGAAATGGTGTGGAAATTAGGTGAGGCTTCAGAAGGCAGTAAGGGATAATATCATCAGAATTAGTGACAGACTCCTGGTAGGACAGTATTCATAATCTCAGCCTATGCCCCACAGCAGTATTGTGATAGTGAGGAAAGGAGTGCATTCAGACAGCAGTTAGAGGACCTACTATATAAAGCAGGACAACATGAAATGGTGTTGATAATGGGGAAATTTGATAAACATATCAAGACAGACAGAACAGGATATGAAGACTGTATGTGTCCACGTAGGTATGGCAACCGAAATAAAGAAGGAGAGGCCATTCTAAACTTCTTTCTGGCAAATGACTTGATAGTAGCCAACACATGGTTCAGAAACAGAGACAGTCACAAGATCGCATACAAGAATGACCAACATCCAACTTGGGTAGACTTCCTCCTGGTAAGGAATGGGCACTTCGATAGAGTAATTGCAAAGTCATCCCCTATGAAACAGCCGTAAACCACTGGTTGCCACAATCAGCTGCAAGCAGTGGTCATAGAAGGCTCTAAGGTCAACCAAGACCAGGCTGAAGACCTGGAAGTTGACTGGAGAGAAAGTACAATGATGCAAGCAATTACTCTGGACTCAATCACCCCAAGAAGAAGAGGAAATATGTAGAGTTGGTGATGAATGACAGCACTTCAAAACTGCATGTGTGAGGACTACAGAACTGATTTGTGGCCTAGCCAGGTATGCAAATAAGATACATAAGGAAAGCTGGTGATGGAATGCTGAAATCCAGAAAGTAATCAAAAGAAAGGAGGTGTGCAGGAAAAAGTGGGAGATAGAAAAGACCAACCAGGTTAGGAAAGAATACTGATTGGCTAACAAAAAAGCTAAGGAGGAATTACAGTAAAAAGAACTGGGCATTGGAGGCACACTACCAACTTTTGGAAAGTGACTCAGTACGTGGCACAAAAAAAACTATTTCAGTTTCCAAGGCAGAAAGATAAAGAAGATAGACACCCTTCATAAGAGATGCCAGAAGCAATCTGCTCACCTGTCCACAGGACATCAAAGGCAGGTGGAAGGAGTATTTCCAGCAGCTTTTATAATGAAGAAAACCCCACAGAAGCTGTACTGCCCCAGACACAGTCTACGATGAGAGAAGAAGAGGAACCCACCCTAGAATAAGTAAGACTAGCACTACGGAAAATGAAGTCAGGGAAAGCAGCATGGTCAGCTGAGCTGACAACAGATATGAAAAAGATGCAGGGTGAGCTAGGGGGAGAAATGGCTCCTGAGGGTACTTGTAGCAGTGTGGAGAGAAAGGTGTATCCCAGATGACTGGACAATAAGCATATGCGTGCCAGTGTACAAAAACAAAGGGGGCATCCACAACTGTGGGCAGTACAGAGGCATCAAATTCCTGTGACATTGCATGAAAGTTCTGGAGAGGGTGACTCATAAGCGGATATGCTGAGTAGTAGAGTGTAAGATGGGAGATGAGCAGTTCAGATTCAGATTAGGATGCATACAACTAACCTGATGTTTGTAGTGAGAGACAGATAGTTGAGAAAAAGCTAGAGATGAGGAAAGAGTCCACATGGGCATGCCTAGACTTGGAGAAAGCATATGGCAAGGTCCCAAGAAAGCTGATGTGGGCAGTACTGTGGTGGTTAGAGGTCCCAGAAACATTGGTAGAATTAGTGCAGGCTATGTACAAGGACCCAATGACTCAAGTACAAACAGTGTTTGGTCTCAAAGATGAGTTCCTGGTGGGAGTGGGTGTGCAGCGGGGATCATCTCTGAGTCCACTGCTATTTATACTGGTGATGGACTACATTAGCAAACAGGTCGAAGGGGACATACCAACAAAGTTTCTGTATGCCGATGATGTGGCATTACACGTAGACTCTAAGCAAGAACTTCAGCAAAGGATACTGGAATGGAATGCAAAATTGAAGGCACATGGGATGAAACTAATCACAGATAAGACGGTGGTAATGACAGCAAATTGAGGAAGTCAGAAGAAGCTGAGAATTGAGATAGAAGGAAAGTAGTGGAACAGGTTAATAAGCTATCTGGGAGAGTTGTTGCAGGAGAAGGGAAGTCTGAATGAAGAGGATAAAACTAGACTCAGATGGACTGCAGCCAACTGGCATAGAGTCTCAGGTGTAGTGAATGACAGAAGAATGCCAAACAAGCAGAAAAGTAATGTGCAAAAGACACTGGTGTGACCAGTACTATTGTATTGTACAGAAACATGGGCAGTAACAGCAGAGCAGATGAAGAAGCTAGAGATGATGGAAATGAAGTGCCTGCGAAGGGAGGTAGGATGCACACTGGGGGACAGGCAAAGGAATACAGACATAGGAGTGGAAGCCAAAGTAGCTCCAATTGCAGAAAAGATCAAATAGAACAAATTACGGTGGGTCAGACATGTGCAGAAAAGAAGGTAAGGGGACTTGAGGACATCCATCAAAGAGGGGATGGATTGTGTGAGAGAAGATATGAGACAGTCAGGCTTGAGTGTTGAAGAAGGCAGGAGTGTGGCATTGAATCGAGTGAGATGCTGACAGTTAGCACAATACCCTGACCTCATGTGGAAAATGGGGAAAAGGGGGCTAATAATGATGATGAATGATGAACACCACATTACTTCGTTTAAACATGCTTCTTCTCTCTTGATTTTTTTAACCTGTCCCAATGCTGCTTATATTTGTACTACAGTAAACGTACTAACTTTTCATGTGTATCCTGTATCCAAAATAAAACTTTGTACAAATTCAAAGAAGCAGCTTAAACAATTGGGTTTATTAATCCTAAACATCCATCATCCTTGCCCATGTATGGCTCCTGTCTTCACTGGATTCAGTCTTGCGTCCCATAAAAAAGAAAAAAAATACTTGTAGCATTTCTTTTTCATAGATTATTGGCAACATATAGATAATAGCTAAATATCTTTCCCAGTATAAGTGAATTAATCAAATAAACCTTTTTATTAAACAATAACTTTGTTTTCCAAAAACAACACTGATATTTCATCTAGTATCCTATTCCATTGTTCCTCAGTTACATTTTTAACCCCAAATCTTATTCCTAACACAGAGAGTTCTTTCATAGAAAAAGAAACTTCTCCAGTCTTTACTATATCACCCAGTCCTTTACTTTTTATTTAAAGTCATGCCTACTGTATTTAAACATTGATGTATATAGCAGATAGCTTCTTTCATAATCAACATAATATCATCTGCATAAGTAAACATGACTGGAATTTTTCCACCTTCATTAGTAATGCAAGTAGTACCTGTCATGTGCAGATTTACATCTCTGACTAATACATCTGTAACTAATGCAAATAATATACTACTTATAAGACATCCCTGACATATGCCTTCATTTATATATATTTCTTTGCTTAACCATCCATTGACTAAAATTCTTGTCTGTGAAGGTCTTAGAGGTGGAGATATAAGCAAGAGGACCGAAATATGTGAGGTCAGTTGGATCATTAATCTTAGAGCAGATCACCCCCCTGGGCATGAATGCAGTAATACCATTTAAGCCGATCTTGAAGGGAATGTGCATCTTCATATGTTGACAAGTATAATTTTGGACACTGCTGTCCACTTATTTGTAGAAGAACATGATGTTTATTCCAGATGTAGAGAAAGGAATTTTCAAATATAAGAAATCTAAATAGAGATAAGGGAAGCACCAGGAACAGGCTCTGACCTGGCTGTCCTGATATAGAATGTACTAAGAGCACAAGAAACTTTTTTTCATCATGTTATCAAAAGGAGTGGTATTTTTAATTACCTCTGAGTAGCTGAAATATGGTTTATGGTAAAGAAAGCTTGAGTTTATGGAAAACAACTAGTGACCGCATATTTATGTTTACATAATTGAATTTGAACAACCACTTGTTTCTTTGAAAAGTTCATGGAAGAACTAATGCCATCTTTGTATGCCGTTGTAATGAATGGAACAGGAATATGGGCTAGTGCCGAATAGGCTGTTCCTACTTGGTATGTGTTTATCCCACAAGGAAGTTACTTTTACTTTGTAACCCGGAGCTCTTAGTTTGATTTCATTTGTATAAGAAGCCATTTATTTTTGTATCTTCAAGAGCTACCATGTTTTGTTATAGCGAAGATTTGAATTTAATTAGTGATCGTTCGCTTATTTTTGCATGATGGAGTTGGTGCTGTCAGGTCTCGAAGTTGAGAAGAGGCAGATGATTTGTGTGTGCTCCCTGGCCACCAATGGGGGGATGATACTCCATCCCGGTATACATTTACTTTGAAAAGAAGTTGTCTTTATTTGGCAACCTGAAGGTGTGTTTCTTATCAGCTTTTTGATTGGCTGAGGACTCATTGTTCTAAAAAAAGGTGTTGGCCTAGATTTGGCCGTTTGATTGGTGTTTGTTTTTCTTTCAGCCCTATGGAGCCCGATTCTTTATGATCTGAGGAAGACTGTTAGCTGTTGTACCATTTTACATTCTGTTTTAAAGTTTATATAATTAAAATTTTATTTTATTTTGAAGTATTGATTTTTGCAGCCTGTGCTGGTGTGCCTCAAATTCTATATGGATCTTTTGCTTCATTTGGAACCACCTTTGACAGTCATGGGAGAGTTTTTCTCTAAATTGTTACTTTAATTGTATTATATGAAGAACAACATACATGCTTAATTTTCTTACTAATGTTATAGTCTTCAATAGTTGTCCACAAAAGTTCATGTTGTACTGTAGCAAAAGCTTTATTTAAATCTCCTATCATGATCTTGGTCTCATCAGTCTTGTTTATATCATCATCCACAGTTTCCCTTACTGTGAATGATAATTTCTGACATTCTTTTCCCTTTAAACTATATATGCTATCTTCCATAATACTTTTCAATTTACTTTCCATTATCTTTTGAATTATTTTCATAAAAACTGTATAATCTGTATTGTTCAATATTATAGGTCTCCAATTTTTTTTTATTTTGTCTTCCTTTTTCCATACCCTTCTAAGTATATCACTGCATAAATCCTTATACATAAAGTCTTCATTTAACTACTCATTTATAACTTTTAAGAAGTATTTTTCTGCCAGTCTGTAAAATTCTTATAAAATTCATATCCTATTCCATCTGATCCTAAAACTGACTGTAAATTAACTTGTTTAAGTACCTTATCTAATTCATATAAGGGAATCTCATTTTCCATTTCCTTATTTTCTTGTTTTCTCAATTTTTCAACATGGCATTCTTTTTTGTACTTTTTTTTTATCTTGAAACATTTTCTTTACATAATTTATTACGATACTCATAATTTGAGATCTTGTCACCTCTTCTCTGTCAGCTTTCATTTCTCTCATTATACTATTATTCTCTTTAACTATTCTCAAACCAGCCAATACCTGTTTTTTATCTTGTAAATAATAACTTTTATTAAATAATAATTCTTTAACTTTTTTCTTGATTCTTTTCATAAATTCTCCATTCTAAAACATAATATTCTCGTTCATTTACAAATCCTTTAAGGTATCCATACACATTGTTTCATAATTTTTTCCCCGCTTTTCTTCCATCTGGCTGCCATTCTAAAAAACATTTTTTTTTGTTTTTCTGTCACAGCTAGCCACCACTTAGACCAGTTTTTATAACGCACACTAGGGGAAATGTGATCTTTCTATAAACACATACTTCCCTATTTTCTTTATATTATTTCTCATTTATTCTTTTTACTCCTTTTCCCAATCTGATATACCAATACACCAATAATATTGCCACTCAGTTCAGCGAACACTTCACCAACACTTCACCAAATCTATCCTTGCCCTCACAAATAGTAGTTCTTCCACTTCACGTCCAACCCTATCTTCTGTACCAGCAGACCAAAACCTGTTCTCTTTACAGCCTGTTCCAACTAGCACAATATATAAATACCTAAATAGGCTTAAACCAACCCTGGTTGCTGACATATTACCTACATAATATCTAAACATCGCAGCCAAGGCCATTTCTTGCCCAGTCTCCATTCTGATTAACCGCTCTTTATCAGAACAACGCATTCCGTCTCTGTGGAAAATTTTGCATATAATACCACTCCACAAAGGAGGTAACTCTGTGGAACTATCTAATTGCCATTCTGTCCCCCTTATCTAAAATCCTTGAAAAATGTATACATTCCCAAATAATGCACTATCTCCTCACAAATAAACTGCTAACCAACACCCAGCATGGATTCCGCCCCATTCACAGTACTACCGCAACCCTTATTAGCTTTACCAACACAGTAAACCAACATCAAAACAATGGTAACCTAGTATCCACTGTATTCCTAGATCTCTCCATGGCTTTTGATACTATCTGCCATCCAAAACTCCTTTCTGCTTTCTCCGATCTTAATCTCATCCACTCCATATTAGCTTGGTTTCAAGACTATCTAACCAAATGCCAACAAGCAGTAAAATGGCAAAACTCCTTATCTCCCCGCATACCTGTCACCCTAGGGGTCCCCCAAGGATCCATACTTGGACCTCTTCTTTTCAACATATTCACCAACCCACTCCACAAAGCTACCTGGCATGCCACTCTAGTCCAGTACACTGATGACTCCACTCTAATCTGCTCTGCCCCATCGCTCCCTCAACTCCAGGAATTGATACAAGAGTCCTTTGCCGCTGTTGAAACCTGGTTAGCCAACTGTCAGCTAATACTTAACCCCAATAAAACACAGCTAATGATATTCTTTCCCACAAGAGCTTTAGACCCCGATACCACCATTCACAATATTCTCAGCCAGTAACACCTCTATCACACCTGTCCAACACACCAAACATCTAGGTTTTATCATAGATCACAACATGATATTCGATATGGACATTGTATGGAAAATAAAGTCCATAAAAAACTCGGAACCCTATATAGACGCAAAAAGTACCTCATCGGTGACAGTAAAGCCACCATCGCAAGAACCCACCCACTATCCACACTCCTGTATGCCTCCCACATACTTACCAACCTAAACAAAGCAGACTTTAAACACCTTCTGCAATAAAATAGCTAGGTTTGCTACTGACTCACTGTTCAAGACATGTCACTGCATAACAATCAAGCAACTATCCTGGTTAAAATTACCCAACTTGCTCACAGATAACCAGCTTACAATAGCCCACCAAAGTCTATATTATCCCAATAGAGTTTCTGGTCTTCAAGGTCTACTTAATGTCTACTCTAACAAATGATGATTAAGATCCACCAAGAAAGCACCGACTGACATAGGCAAAAGCAACAATAGCTCTGGGGACTCATTGTTTTCCATTTCTGTTGCAAAAGTATGGAATACCATCCCCATAGATATTAGGACCATTGAAAACAAAAATAATTTAAAAAATCTCCTCTGGGCCCATTTACATAGTTCTTGTTTATGTAATTCTTTTGACCCTGGGTAGCTTCATTTAATTATTAGATCATATCATAGTTTAACCTTCTATGAATGCTTGCAATAATTCCTTTCTATACTCTTAATCAGTGTGTGTGTTTACTGTACTAGCCACTAATGAATGTAACCAAATGACTGAACAAAATGTTCTTTCAGCTGTATTGTTTATTGTAACACACTGTGCTCCTTGTAATATATTTAATTTTTGCTCCTTTCATGGCCTTGAAACTGTACTTTATTAACGTTTTGACTCTGTACTGTACTTTATTAACGTGTAATGTGAGAGTGTTCAATCTCGCCTTTGTTCTTACACATGGGTTCGGAGCCGATCCTCCGTGCCGACTGCAAGCTCTGCATCGAGAAGAAGCTCGAGGGCATCTAATACCCACAATGCCCCTCTGCCTTTACCTCAGATCTAGTTTGCCGCTGCTGCAGTACGCATCGCTGGAGACTAGCTCGGGGCTGTTCAGATAAGATATTTTATCTATTCTGTACTGTTTTCAGAAAAGTTCTTTAAAATTAGTTACTTAGTTAAAGAGTAGGTGTGTGAGTGCAGGAATTCTCTATACTTTGAACAAGTTAACTTGTTAACTTTCGTAGAGTTTTGGCCTACCCCTCGGCCTACCCCTTCTTGACTTGTGACTAAAATTTTTGTAATCTTGCCTTTGGCACTTTATTACTGGATTAGACTTGATTCGACTTAGTTGACTAGAAACTTGTTAGTCTTGTTTTAGCTTTATCTAACAGACTTTTACCCGGATTTGACTTTTTACTGGATTGGACTCTTTACTGGACTTGACTGTGTTCATTGTTAATATGTCTGAAAAGATGAAATCTGGTTTTAAACGTTGTCAGTGTGGCCAAAAATGTCGGTCACAGACAACCACAGTTCCTGTGTCTACTGTCTTGGCCCTCTCCACTTACAAGAGGATTGCTCTATTTGTCACTCTTTTAGTGGGAGGGTCATGACAGATAGGCAGGAAACTGATGGATAGATTGCTGAAACCTCTTTCCAGGAGGCTTTGGATGCTTCAGACCAGGCATCAAAGTCTGAAAAAGCGAAGACGCCGGAGCCAAAGTCATCGGCCCGAGCTCTTGAGTGTAGTTAGATCACCGGTTCCACAGACTTCGGGCCGAGTGTTCAGCTATTGGCAGTTTCTTGGAACCGTGACGGAGCTCCCCACCGACTCTGTTGAGGTCGGCTCCGCCTTCGATCCCTTCGACCTTCTAGAGCGCGCGGACCGTGGTGCAGAAGCTTATGGAGCATACGGCCTTGTCCAAACTTATTTCGGTCTCCTCTCAGTTGATGTCGAGACTTGAAGGCCTGCCACTATCTCCATCTGTTCCTCCTCCGAGACGACCTGTTCTGTTCGAGCCGGAAGAAGCTGACCTGATGATTGTGGAGCCTCGGGTCGGTGCCTTCGTTCCTGTTTTGGGTATTCTGCCCATTTCTTCGAACCGGAGATACCTCGACCCGGGCCTCATGAGGAAGGTGTTGTCTACCCAGACAACCACATCAGCAGGTACAGCTTCTCCTCCCGCAAAGGACCGTTATCCTCCTCTGCACCCATGGCCACGCCCAAGCTGCCGGGCACCAGTGTCTCAGCCACCCCTGAGGGTGCCCTTCGGAGGCTTCTTCGATGCTCCCAGAAGTTCCTAGGAAAAGACTGTGTAAGAGGAGACACTTGGATTCTCCACAAGAATCCTTAACATCTGATACTGACTTAGATGAGTCAGAAGGTCCCCTAAGTCACCTTCAGAGGATGTCTCTTTGCTGACATCTTGAGATCCTTAAGCAGAGAGGTGACTGGCAAGCCCTCCCCTTCTGAGGATGAGTCAGTTTTGCTGAAGGCATTTGGCCCGCCTTCCTCCTCCTGGGTCACTCCGCCTTTGATGAGTTAATGGAATTAATTGCTAAGGGGCGTGGGAGACCCTGACACAGTGGAACCTGTCCCTAGGAAGCCAAATAAGTACATCACGGCACCACAGGACAAAGCTTACCTTACCAAAGGAGTTCCAGTAGACGCCATGTGGTGGCAGCAGCCACTAAAAAAGGAGATGTCGGAGTCTTCCTCATCTGTCCATCCGCCTAACAAAGATTCTAGGACCATGGACAGATATGGGAAGCGCATTTTCAGTTCAGCTGCTTTCTCTATGCTCCCTGAACTATTTGACCCATTTTACTCGCTTACAGAGGGATCTAGTCAAAGAGTTGGGAGATACCTCCAGGGTGCAACAGATGCTGCTGTCTCTCGAAAAGTTACGCAGCTCAACAACACCCTTACCGCCTGTGAACTTCCGCCCATGAGGCTGATATCCTATGCAGAAGGATCGAGTAGGGCAGGCTTCAGCGATTGCTCTAGGCAATCCTGGATGCTTTATGTTCGCTTATGAAGCCTTCAAGTCTTCCTTTACTAACGCCCCATTTGATGGAGCCACACTTTTGGCCCTAAAGTAAAGGAGACCCTTACCCGGTGTGAACAGGAGGGAAAGACTCTGTCTGCTGTCGGAGTCCGTTTTTCCACCCTTCCAGACCCCCAAAGGGCAACGTGGGAAAATGTGGTTCAAACCCCAAAGATCTTTTCCAGACACACAGGTGATGCCCCTCTAGAGGCAGAGGGGGGCAGAGGTGGAAGACGCCCCTGGCGGCGCAGAGGGGTCCAAAACCAAGGTGACAGGGATAACCTCCTGGCAAACCTTTTCAGCACTCCTGAGAGGAGGCCCGACTGTCCTGCTCTGGAGGCAGTCGGGGTCGCTTAGCTTTATACCCTCAGGCCTGGCAAAACCTTTCTTCAGACAATTGGTAAAAAGCGTTGTTACCAGAGGTTACAAAATCCCATTTCTATCCATCCCCATTCCAAAGAAAAAACCCCAGATGTACCACCCCATCAGAGAACCAGCAGCTACAGAAATTTCAAAGCTGCTAAGAAAAGAGTCATCCAACCAGTCCCAACGGAAAATAGGATTCGAACTTACTCAAGGTTCTTTTTAGTTCCAAAGAAAACAGGGGACTGGAGGCCAATTCTGGACGTAAGTCATCTCAACACCTTTGTCAAGAAGGAAAAGTTCGAATGGTCACGCTCGATCCTTCCATTCTTACGGAAGGGCGACTGGATGTGCTCAATAGATCTGAAGGACGCATACTACCACATCAAGATGGCCAGGGCGCCAGAGAGCTGGGAGCCAGTCACTATCAGTTTCGAGCCCTGTCCTTTGGCCTGACCACAGCCCCCAGGGTCTTCACCAAATGCATGGCAGTGGTAGCGCCTCATCTGAGCAGGTGTTTCCAGATCTGGACGACTGGCTCCTGTCTGCCACCACCAGGCCGACTGATTCAAGCCAGGGATTACTCCCTACAACTTTGTACACACTTGGCATTTCAGTAAATTTCAAAAATCTTTGCTACAGCCATCACAGCATATCTTATTTATAGGAGGAATTGGATACGGCCAGTTAATTCTAAAACTTCCGACAGAAAGAATATTAGCACTTCAGTTCAACATTTCCCTTCTGCTGTCCCCAGAAAATCCCCAGCAAAATTGTTCTGAAAGTTTTGGGTCTCATGGCAGCTTCTCTCATAGCAATACCACTGGGAAGACTGCACATGAGAGTGCTACAATGGCTTCTATTTGCACAATGGTCATTCCAACATCTTCCACTGACTCACGAAATTCTGATAACGAAAACATGCAAATCACACCTAATGTGGTGGTTACAGACTTGCAACCTATCCGGCGGAAGACCATTTGTGCTACCCACACCGTCAGCGACGATAATCACGGACGCTTCCCTGATAGGGTGGGGGGGGCATCTTTCAGGGACAGACAGTCCAAGACGAATGGACCAATCTAGAGTACAATCTGCACATCAATGTTCTGGAGTTGAGGGCAGTGTTTTGGCGCTGCAACACTTTGCTCCCCTTCTTCCTCCAGGGACCATTGCAGTTCAGACAGACAACATGTCCGTAGTCTGGTACATAAACAAGCAAGGGGGAACCAGGTCCTACCAACTATGCAGAGAGGCCATGAGAATTTGGCAATGGGCAGAGTCCACCGGTCGCTTTCTGATCGCAACGCACATCCCGGGTCATCCAACGCCATAGCCGACAGGCTGAGCAGGGCAATATTATTGCCTCACGAGTGGTCCTCAAACAGTCAGTTGCGAACAGATTTTTCAAATGAATGGGGCCAGCCTACCTATCTGTTTGCCTCCAATGAACGCCAAATGCAGGAGCTACTTTGCCCTATTACCTCCAGGGGAAGTCCCAAGGACGCTGGTGCACGATTGGCCCCTCGGTCTCCTTTATACCTTTCCTCCATTTCCCCTGATTGCAAAGTTTCTGCAGAAAGCAAACAACCTTCAGAGGACTATAATTCTCATTGCCCGCTCTGGCCTCGTCAAATTTGGTTCCCTTCTCTTGCAGCACCGCTCGGGGACCTTGGATGCTGGACCCAGAGCCAGATCTACTGACTCACTCGTCAGGAGTTCCTCACCCATCCCTGGAATCTCTCCATCTGGCAGCTTGGCTGCTCCGCTTCTTTTTAGCCAGGTCAATTCCCCTACCGGTTCAGGATATATTGGTAGCTTCTCATAAAGTTTCTACCATAAAGACTTATACTAGTAAATGGAAACTTTTGTATTTTGGGCGAGTCACATCAGTTGGACCCTGTTACAGCTCCGCTGAATAAGGTCTTAGAATTTCTAACCGAATTATTTCAGGAAGGAGTCCGGCTACCTTGAGAGTACAGTTAGCTGCCATTTCTAGCTATCATATAGAAGAATGTGGTGCGCCTATTATGGCTCACAGACTCTGTAAAGCCTTTTAAAAGGTTCTTTTCATATCAGACCACCAGTCAGAAGCCCGACATCACCGTGGAATTTAAATTTACTGCTCTCTAAATTGATGCTACCACCCTTTGAACCAGCTTCAAGTTGCACTTTGAAATTTTGTCATGGAAAACATTATTCCTAGTGGCTATTACATCGGCTAGACTGGTGTCTGAGCTGCAGGCTCTTTCGTCAAACATCCCTATTTAATTTTTCATTCGACAGAGTATCCCTACGCACTAATCCATCCTTTCTTCCCAAAGTTTGTTCTACTGGTAATATTAACCAGTCCATTGAATTACCCACCTTCTTTAAAGACCACTCTAATAAATTAGAGTATATGTTGCACAAACTGGACGCCCATAGGCAACTCAGATTTTATTTGGATAGAACAAAAGATCACAGGAAATCTGATCAGCTATTTATAGCTTTGCTGACAGCAGAAAGGGTCTTGCAGTTACAAACGAACACTTTCTAAGTGGCTAACTGATTGTATCATTTATGTTTATGAAAATTCTGATCAAACATTATCAGCAAAACCCAGAGGACATTCTACCAGATCAATTTCTACATCTTTGGCTCATGCAGCTCGTCTACCTTTAGACATCATTTGTGCGGCTGCTACTTGGGCTAAACCACATACATTTATTTCTCATTACAAAGTGGACAGGGTTTCTAGGGATAGGGCAACCTTTGGTTCCACTGTGCTCAAGAACGTTCTCCTTGAGTTCCTCAGGATCATGGAGCTAGACGCTACCCATGTGTAAGAACAAAGCAGATGAACACTCTCACATAAAGAAGTTATGTCCTTACCATAACGCCATGTGGAGTGTTCATCTTTAGGAAGAACGCTCGATTTGGTGCCTGGTCTGAATATTCTCCTCTGCTGTTGCAGTGTTGGTATTACTATCATACCTTTGGTATGTTGTATATAGGTAATTATGTATATAGTTTGGCATGTATGCGTGATTGTTGCCTGGTTTGCTTGCAAACTAGATCTGAGGTAAAGGCAGAGGGGCATTGTGGGTATTAGATGCCCTCGAGCTTCTTCTCGATGCAGAGCTTGCAGTGGATCGGCTCCCATGTGTAAAGATGAACACTCCACATGGAACGTTATGGTAAGGACATAACTTCTTTTTATATTTACTGTATTAATCTTTGTGGAGCTTTTTTCCCCACGGGCCTCCGCTGAAAATGGGATCCATGCCCAGTTGGACTTTCCCAGTAAACTTATGTAAAATAAATAAATATACTCTTTATTGTCTTGATTTATATCCGTGTTGCTGAATGATCTGAAAACCCTGTTACAAGTGTCTCTCCCTTAGCTATATTTAAACCTTGTGATATAATAAAATAATCTGTTTCCATTTTATATATACCGCGACTGTATGTCCACAAGTTATTATTACAAATCTTTAAACTGCCACATTTTATAAGGTCAAACATTTTCTTAACATCATATTAACATCATATCCTCTCTTCTTTTCTCCTCTCAAATCACAGTTAAAATCTCCCATTAATATTCATATTCATTACTGCAAAAATCCAAAATTTTATGAAATAAATTTTCCATTTCTTTACTTGTAACATAGGCATACATTGCTATATTTCTATATACCTGATTATGCCATCTGAGATCTGCAGTAGTTAATCTTCTCATCATTGACAGGGTCTATATTATATTGTCGACAGCTGAAAATGTAGACTCTGAATTGTTCGACATGAAAATGTCGAGCTACAAGATTAGCGAACGGCCAAATCAACGTTGGAAAGAAATCGGTTGGCCGTTCTCTTACACCTGCCCTTTCCGTGACTGTAGTGCGGTCTTGGAGTTAGAATATTTAGTTAGGGGGCACAGCCCCCCACTTAAATATATTTGTTTTTGTGTGCTTTTGGTGTTTGGCCAGCCAATTTCTTTTCGTTGGAAAGAAATGGGTGATTCGGCCATTCGCTAATCTTGTAGTTTGACATATTCGTGTTGAACAATTCAGTCTCGACATTTCAGCTGTCGACAATATAATATAGACCCCATTGACAGTTATGTTTAATATTTTCACTGACTTTCTACAAAGTACAACTATGCCTGAACATAGTTCCTTTCCTAGGTTCTGTATTGTATCTCCTTCCCAAAGTTTCTTTGTTTGTATCTCTCTTCTTGTGTCAAAAATCATAAATCTTCCGATATTATTCTGTCAACATCACACTTTAGGATGTCTGTTCTTTTGCTTATATTTTTGTTACTATTTACATTTACAGAAAGCACTCTAAAGTGGTCATACGTCAATGTTGTAGCATACCAGATATTGTGAAAATTTTAAGTATTTATCTCATTTGCATTATCCATTTCCTTTCTTTTCTCTTTTACACATATCCCTTTAAACTTACTTTTTCTTTCTCTTACTATTTTGCCAATATAATTATTTATACCTTTCACTATTATTCAGTTTATATCTTCCTCATTACTTATTTCAGAACCAGCTTTTATATTATCTTCCATTTAATTTTACTCTCTACCCTTATCTTTATTTTTACCCTGATCTTGTTTCCCTACTTTCGCTTATCTTTTATTGGGCATATTTCTTCTGTTTGTATGCTGTCCTCGCTTTTAGTTTCTTCTTCTTTATCCTATTTCTCTAGATTACAATCAATCCATAAAAGCCCAGTTCTGTTAAATTTATAGCACTCCAGTTTAGACCTTTTTTTGCATCGTGACCTGTTTTTCCACAGATGTAACATTTCCTGTTATCACAATTACATTTCAAATGATTATCTTTTACACAGAAAAAAAAAGCGTTTTTGGTTGTCACCAATATTTTATAACACCTCTTTTACCGTGTGCATTTATCATATTAGGGTTATGAACAATTTTTCTTTCTCCATTTTCAGTACAATATGACCGTCCCATCCCCAGTCTGTAATCTTTTATCTTAGACTTTGCTGATGTCCATAACTTCTTTACAAAGTTTGCGTTAAAGTCTCTTTAAAGTCTCATTTTCAACTTCATTCAAAATTGAGCATGTATTTTCTTTTTTGTTTCTCTGTAAAATTCTTTAATCACAGAAGAATTCCATGGATTACAGTTTTTTCTTCTCATAATCCCTCAAGAAACTTTACAGAACAGAATTAGTCTCAAAAATAATGTCACAAGATGTCTATCTATCTAGGGATAGATTCCTGTCCCAGAGACATCCCATACTCTGGAATTAACTACCTATCTATATCAAACAAAGCTCCTCATTAGCACTCATCAAGAAAAATCTTGATGATTGCATGGGAAATAGGAAATTCACCCTGGGGATCACTTCTGTGGCTCTGCTCAAGAGTGGCACAGGAAAATCATTTTCTTGGGTGGCAAAAGCCAGGGTACCTTTTTGGCTGGGCTTGTATAAGCCCTAGGGCCGATAGCCTAGTACCTTTCTATAAACCTATGAATAAGAATAAAAGCTCTTACCTCCTGAGCCTTCACAGCCAATGAAACCATTAAATGATCCCAAATGTCATATCTGTCCTTTTCTTTTTCTTCTTTGTTCTGAATTCTCACCATAAATTTCCTTTGATTCTTGACATTTCTTTTTCTGTGTTTGTCTCTCATCACTTTACTTGGAGTTTCTTTAACAATATGAGCGCATGATTTCTTTGACTGGCCATCATTTTTCAAGAGAGTTTTAAATCCTCCAATTGAATTTTGTCCATAATTTCACTCCGTAAAACATCTTTTCCACTCTAAAGCTCATTCTGCAACTAAGCTTCACCCAAAATATCATCCTCCAACCCACCAGACTGGAGGGTTATAATAACATATCCATCATTATTTTAAATGTTTGCTTCTGATGAAACAAAAACATTCTGCTGAGATAGCTCCCCAGAATCTTGTAGATCTTCAAACACTGCACCCACGTTCGTCTCTGTGCTTTCCCCCATCTTGGATTCCTTGACTGCTGCTCTCCTGGCTGTCACTGCTCTAGGAACAGAACAAGCACTCCCCTAATGATTTGGGGAAGTTCCTGATGCCCTAGCCAAATTTTCCCTATTGTATAAATACCACCTTGGGTCTCCCCTGAAAAGAAGTTAAAGAAAAGCCTAGTGGGACTAACCCGGTCAACAAAAGATAAATAAATAAATAAAATTCTCTTTGATATTTATACTTTGGTAATTCTGGTAATTGTTTTGTTTTGTTATTGGTGTGTCAAAATTGACATAAACACTGTATACCATTTGACCTTTGTTGTGCCTGAAAAGGTTTGTCACTCAGTCAACAAATGTAGAAATATGTTATGTCCGTCTGGATGTATCAGATAAACTCAATGTGTTTCTCTATCCTGTTCCATTCTTACCTTCCCTTTCACTACTGGTGTACCATTTTTTATTTGTTGTGTTCCAAGCAACATTAAAATCTGAAGTGAATTGCACTGTACCACTTCATCGAACAGTGCATTGCATGGCAGTTTCAAGGTCACTTTGTCTCTGTCTTCCTTTAGAAACACCCCACCACTTCTTCCTCTCCCCCTGTTCTGTTCATCTCCATTCCTCTCACTTGCCCAAAAACAATGTGGTGAGTTTAAATCTTAGTCATCTTTTTCTTCTGTCATATAGTGTAAATGTTCCCAGCATTCTAACCATTAAAGCAAAAACTATCACAGAGATCAGCTAGGAGCAGTCTTGTTTAGTAAATTAAGATATCGCACTGTTTTCATTCTCTTCCTCATTTTGTTTTGCACACTTCATGCCAGCTTAATTTCCTTTCATCCACATGGCATCTGAATAGTACATTGAACTTCAAATGCAGTCTTAGGAGTACAACACAGTGTGAAAGAATTCACTTCTGTATTCTGGAATCCAGTCATTGCACCATATGACTGATATTAATTTTTTTTCTTCCTGTAGCCTTCTTTGGCATATTCCTTTTGTGTTCCCCCTTCAGATTGTTTTAACCTTATATTTATTTTTAGCTTTTGCATAAAATCACACCTGCCACCCAGACCTCAACTATCCCCGTTTTGTAGGAATATAGCTATTTCCCTGCCAGGTTTACCCTTGCTGATGGTGTACCTATTTTTTGAGTTATGTCCCTAGTCTCAGTCTTGTTTTATATATTCACATCATTTTCTGAATCCTCCCATCACAAATGATTTTTGAAGCTGTTTAGTACACAAAACATACACTACATGACCAACATACTAATGGCACAAATAATTTAAACAGAGGACAAACATCTTGCATTTCCCTTCAGTGTCATAGATTGATTCATTAATGCCTGGTGTCACTACTTGATGCAGCACATCTGAACACTAGTTTGAGGACCAAAAAGAGGTCCATTGTTTGATTTGGCACTCCCTCTCTCCTATTAGGCCCACTCCCTGTGCCCTCATGCTCTACACTAGAACAAAAAAAAACTTCTATGATCTGGCGTTTTTGAGTTTTAGCATCCAGGTCATGTGACATTTCCCCAAAAGCTACAACATGGAAAGCAGATGGCCACAGCACTGTTTTGCCGTACAGTATTACAGCCGAAAAACACGATCACTGTGGCAATACATACCGAACAAAAAGCTGACTCATCGCATCACGCCCTAAAGAAAGCTACCCGGCTATATGTTTACAAGAGAGAATGCCACGGTAGCAGCACTGTTGCCACAGAATAACAATTGTGCCAAGTTAAAGGCTATAGGTATAAAATACCAAATAGTTAATAAGCTGCAGCTGAAATGAAAGGTAGAGGAGTCTTGCTAGAAATGTAAGCAGTCAGACATATTCCACGATCAGAAGGCAGTAACTCCAAAGACTCACTAGGGACAGGCATTTGTTGACAAGAAGATATACACTCTGCAAGGAGAAGACAACAGAAAAAATAAAATAAACAAAAAAAATATATCCCGCAAATAAAGCAGCAGACAGAAATATGTTCACCCCATGAACAAAAGTTGAGAAAAGAGGGGCTATATTTTGTTTTAATCAAGGAAGGGGGATAGCATGTATAGATTGCAATCTAAAAACAGACTTATGACAAGATGTTGTGATGAAGATATTCCCCAAGCAGTAAAAGTTCTACTTGAGAGGTTAGTACTTAGTGGGCTGACACGTATGTGCCTAATGATGTTGATGACAATGAGATTACACATACAGCTGCTTAATGAGAAGTGTGTCCTACCAAACTGTAGGGAGAATTACTTGCAGGAACCAACATGTATGTAGTATAGCAGTCACAGATGAGGGACATGAGAGACACCTGCATGATCTACACACATTGAATTAGCAGAGAAATATAAAAGTACAGCAAGTATGTTATTTATGTTATGTTTACCTAAATGTACAGAATACAGTAATGCAGTGTCTTCCAGAAGAGCATGTGAGGCACATGATAATCCTACACAATCATCCTACAACAACTGGATGAAGACAAACACAAGAATAGATCCAGACATGCAAAAAAAAAGGGAGCAGTAGAGGAAATATTCCCTAAGTAAATATCTGTAACTGGAAATGAGATTGTGCAAGGAACTGTGACTGGTCAATACATAGAGCAGGCTATTAAAAGGGAAGTGTTCAATAAGGACATTGATGCTAGTGTTTTACACTGAGTGCAGAGTTCATCTACAGTGCTGTTGTAATGTGACTATCCCAAAACTGTCTCAAGTTGGGAATAAACCATAACTGTCCAAGCTCCAGCCAGGAATACAGCAGTAGTCTACCATCTGTGAAAGAGAGTGGCTGAAAGTTACTACCTCTGCTACCAGTCTTGGCAAGCTGTTACAGTGTCTTTCCACAACAAAGTGAAACACTCCACACACAGGCATGCATCACTGGCATCCAGTTGTTCAGCCTAGCTAATCAGTAGAACGTGGATGCCGAGCAGCCCATCACAAGTAATGTAGATATGATGGCTACTACCTGTGAGTACAGACCAGGGCAGCTTGGTAGCCAATAATGGCGCAGTGTCCATCTAATGTGGCAAGCTAGTGATAGAGGGCTGCCTAAATCATTTAGAGAGTGAAACACTATCTAAATGATACTGGGCATGTATTGAGTGGAGGATAAAGGCCTATAGAGACTGGGCTATCACAGTATACCATGTTGAATGGGATGAACTGCAGAAATCATTGCAACACCAACATGGTCAGATGCTGCCAGTGTGCAGGTAGCAGAGCTGTGTGCAGAACTATGACAGAATGCAGAACACAGCAATGATTTGCCCAATCAAGAAATGCAGAGTGCCCTGCAAGAGATGCCATGTCATGCCCACTACTTCTCACCATCGCCAGAATACAGCAGAGGGCACAAGCATCTGTTTCCATACCTCTTGCAACTGTAGAGGACATTGATGTGAACTGGTACCCACTCCACAGTGGTGCTTTCCTCCTTCAACGGAAGTCTGACATGGATAGTAAGGACGCCATTGTTTTGCTAAGAAGAGCACAAAATTTGGAATATCTCTTCAAGTCACACACCATACTTTGGGATGGTACATTCCTGGCATGTGCAGAAGTGTGCCGTAAATTGTACACCTTGCATTGTGATCCATAGGCACTCCCACTAACACTAGGATTGTTCCCCTGGTGTACTACCTAATGACTTGGAAAACAGAGGCAGAATACAACAGTATGTGGGACATGCTTAAGGGGATGGCTGTAAATTTTGGATGCACCTTACATCCAGACTATATGATGACTGATTTTTAGGAAGGTAGTAATTTGTGCCACCTGCTTGTTCCATTTTACTCCTATAGTTTGGTGGTGGTAGCAGCTGCAGTGTCATCTCCTTGTGGCTCTCTGTGGTACAGGCACTGCATTTTCTGTAGCCATCCAAAAGTTAATTGCACTGGCTTTCTTACCAGCAGATGATATTGTGCCAGCTTTTCTGGAGATTGTTTTCCACAGCTAGTGAGGTTTGGTTTTATTGGCCTGAAAATGTCCATTTAAATGACTTAAAAAAGAAATAAGTCATGGGCATTCAGAATCGCCATATAGCTGAAACACCTGATGTTCATAAGGGTCATTTGCATGTATCCCATGTCCTGTATTACAAGAGGTTTGAGAGGTCACTCAGTGGAAGTTCTAGCCTGGCTGGAGTTTTCATTTAGTTTTTTTCTCCAAAGTATGGCAATCTCTAAGTTGGTGTGTTATAAATTCGTGGGGTGTGGGGGTGGGGCCTGACTCCTGCAAATAAGAAGTTTAAAGGAGAAAAACAATGTTCAAGATTTGCTCCTTTTTTTTTTTTTTTTTTTTTGGCTTGTCAGTACTCAGCTGACATTACAGTAAGGAGCCTGTCCGGATACTTGGCTGGATGTACATGCTTATCAGGGACTTTGCACCTGCCTTCAGTGTCTACAGTTTGAGAGGTGTACTGCTACCGGTCTTCAAGCAATACAAATACCTCATTTCACTGCTAAGTGTACCTTCCCCTTATATGTCTTTTTCATTAGTTAAAAGGTGATTTCAGGCCCATTGTGATGCTTAAGCCCAGTTTGAACAGGACTAAACCTTGAGACATTCTCAGCTTATTGACTTTTCTTTGCAGTGTTTCCTTAATAACCCCTGTCTTATTTTGCTGTGATGCTAGTTTATATTCCATTTCACCTTATTTGGTGCCAACCCGTTACCATTGTCATATGAGCACAGATTCAGTGGTCTTACTGAAGTCCATGTCCACCACACCTACAGGATTTGCACTTGTCTGCCTTAATTTTGACTCATTTAGAGAATTGGATCAAGATGCCATGACAGCACATTTGGGTTTGATACCTTTGTCTAATCTAGGGATTTAGCATCCATGAGTTCCACCAGCCTGCCATACCATATCTTTTCTAAGATGCTCCCTGGAAAAAGAACTAAGATTAACAGACAAGTCAATACCTGCTTCCTTCCCTAGTTAACCTTTTGTATAACAAAACCAATGTCCACAATCTGCTGTCTAGCAGCATCATTCTTTTTATTAATGAGATGCTATTCAGTTCATCAAGGAAGCACCAAGTATTTCTGCCAGCTTTCTTATCCCCTTAAAAGGCAACTATTCTGGGCTTTCTGCTTTACCTCCTTTAAGTCTCTTATAATCATTTGCTGCTTTTCTTGTAGTCTACCACTTGCCCATTTTTCATTAACTAATCATTTGGTTTGTAGTCCTCACACAGTATTTAGGTATGTTTACTTTTTGCTTGTGTACACAAAATCTTTACAGATATCTCTGATCACAGGGAACATTTCAGAACTTTCTTAGCTGCAGAAAGCTCTCTTCCTGCTTTCTGTGACCTACACAACATCTGTGGAGACCTGCCATACTAGGCTAATGTGGTGCAGGCTTCTGCATTCATTTGCCCTCCTGGCTAAGGTACAGCACAATTTATGAAAAGCATAACTTCTCCCATATGTCCTGTGCTGCACACGCCTCTCAGCTAAAATGAATTGGCCTAGAGTTTCTTGAATTTTAGTTGTGGTGGTGGGAGAGTTGCCACTGATGCCCTTCATTGGTTGATTGGTGTTTGCTGCTTATTTAATTCCCCATCCCCTCCTTAGCCATGTCTTCCATTGCCTGGAACCAGTGTTTTATATCTGGGTCATTTGAGTTGCAGCCATAGCCTGCTCAGTGACAATCACTTGAATCCATTCTGTCACTAAGACTACTATTTCTGTCTACATTTTTGTAGTCTTAACATCCTTTGTACCTGCTGACCATCCCATCTCCTGCTGCATTCAGCCCATTTGTTCTTCACTTCATTGAGAAGAGTTGATCCAGGGTAGACCAATGTTAAGCCAGTGATCATGTTTATTACTGTCTGGTGCCCTGTTGTGTGCACCAGTATGTACTTCCAAGTATGGTGCATGCATGCCTCCACATGAGTGTTGAAGATAACTACAGCACATGTAGGTGGCTTGGTAGAGCCAGGTACATATTCTGGCCCTTATGTTTGTGCTCTAAGCTATCATCATGTGTGAGTATTGCACCATACTGATCCACCTTTCTACCCTCAGGATGATTGAACTGACACTGGCTGCACTTCCATACTTTCTGGCCGGATTCTCCACTCCTCAGGTCTCCAGTCAGCCATGAGTCAGGGCTTTATTCATGTGTGCCAGAGCCAGCACGGATACTTAAGTCTGTTGGTCTACATCCTTACCTGCTCTACCCACCCATATGTAAGTGCAGTAGTGAAGAACTTATTCTGTTAGTGTGACTTTTCTCCAGCATTTTTTAAACTCTTTTCCTCTCCTTGTAGTAAAATAATTCCCTTATTTTCTCCTCTGATTATGATTGTATGTGAAGTTGCCCTTTTGCCCATCCTCAAAGCTCTATTTGGCCTGCCTGATTAGCTTAGTTGCTGTTGTGTGTCATTTTCACGTGCCTGTTTTCATTCCTTGACTACACCTTGCCCTTTTTTTCAGCTGAAAACCTCTTCTACCTTTTTCTTTAGTCAGACTAGTAGTTTACTCTTTCCACACTTTTTACTGTTTCCCAACTGACTAGATATCTACTTTCATATGATCACAGATCATTTTTCATTTAGCATTTCCCACCACCTCTAGGACAGCAGCACAGTCGCACTGTGGCATGATCACTGCTGGCAGATAGCTCTGTAATCTCGACTACCTTTGCCCTATCTTCACTTATTAGTACATTATCAAGGATATGTTTTACATAAACCCAAACATAAAACTATCTTAAACCTGGATCTACCTCACCAAGAGGATCAAAGGGCTCAAACATACTCAGTGGCATGCCATCTGTTCATAAATAGGACATGCTGGAGGACAGATTCATAACTGGAATCTGGAAATCCTAGTCCAGGTTAGGCAGAGTCCCTCATTGACTCTCTTCAAGAGGAATCTTGATGAGTGGATGCCCTGTGTATCACTTCTGTGTCACTGTTAGACAAAGGCACAGTATACTAACCTCGAAAAAGGGCATAGCAAAATAAATTTAAAATGGATGGCTAAAGCCAAACACATTCTGGCTAGGCTTATAAATGCCCTAGGGCAGATAGCCTAGTATGAACCTATGAACCTATAAGACTGTTATAGTGTGTTGTCTGTAATAAACATAAAAAATGTATAGCCTTGCTGTGTAAGTATTAAACACTACTGTAGTAGTTCTATTTAGAACGTTTACTGTGGGTACCAGTGTACTTAATTTATGTATTACTTTGTTTTTTTCAGGTTTACGTGGTTTAACACAGTATGGGCCTTGCTGTTCTTACCAGAATTGGATGCTGTTATTCTGACAAATCAAGGCAATTGGTATCCACTGGTTTCATTATTTCTTTTCCTATTTGGGACTGGGATCGCTTACTGGAGTTGCATCCTGTTTCACTTCTTCCTCAAACTTTTGTCTTCTTTATGGGGTGCTCTTAGAAGGTAAGGCTTTCCTGTGAAGAAAAATGCAGTAGATTAGGAAAGATGTGAAAGTATTATTCCACTTAACTATTTAGATACATACATTTAACATGTTTTAACTCCAGCAGATTTTTTTTTTTTTAGTTTGTCTTAAATTAATTCTCAGAGACTAGCTCACAAGATAAGCAAACCTTGCTCACTCCAGAATGAGTGGAAGGTCAGATGATGAAATATTTCTAGATAGGTTGGTTTGCTTTTTTAAACATTACATTTGAGGTCCTAGTTGTTCCGCGTATATTGGGGATAGTGGAGACTACTGCATTGTGGTGGTGTGAAATGGTGTGTGTATTCTACCAGATTGATTTCTGTGGCATTCTAATCTATTTTCGATGTTTGTTTTTTTTACATATATAGATATTCTGCAGAATGTGTGCTAAATACTATGGAAATATTACAAAAATGCCATGCTTCTGTCTGAAGGCACAGTTAATAATGACTCCTGATACACTTCTGCTAGTGCCTGCAAGGGTCAGTTTAGAGGTCCATGAAAAACCTGTGGGTAGCTAGCTTCTTTCTGTTGGATATGAGCTGACTGTGCTATTCTACACCTCATGCTGTTTGCATACAAATGCTGTATGTCCTGTGTATATCTGTTTTTCAGTTAAATTACAAGTTCTCTTACTTGTGGTGATATGATATCGACTCTTACTTTTTACATTACATTTTGAATTGTGCTGTTATTCTATAGTATTATTTATTTATTGACATCTGATTACCGTGAAAGTCCGACTGGGTAGAAGCCCATTTTCAGCAGAGGCCTGGGGAGAAAAGCTCCAAATTACTACAAAACATTTTAAGAACCATAATTTTGCAATCTTAGAAAAACAAAACAAATACATTTGCAATTTAAATAATTGTAAAAATTAGACATAAATGTAAAAACATTGGCTAAGAATCGATACAAGGTATATGACAATCATTTAATACAGAGAGAAATTTTAGACAGTTTGTAGACAAATTAAAGGTAAAGTAGTATAATACAAATAGAAATTGCAATATGAAGTGAGGTAAAACAGGCTTATTATATATTTAGAGAGAAAGTCAGGGAAAAGAATTAGCAGTAAGGAAGTAAGTGAAAAAGGGAGGGTAAGAAGGTATAAGGAATGAAAAGGTACCTGTTCACGTTTAGGGATACAGTTTATCCTGGTTTTGAGCAAAAACAAAGCCAGATTTTAGGTAGGAAGTCTTTAAGAATGATTTATGAAAGATGGGAGGGAGGGTATAGACTGGATGGATACAGTTAAGGAGTTCCAGGCCTTGGCAACCTTGTATGAGTACGGACAGTGCCCAGCAGATTTGCTAGGTTTGTAGAAAGGGGTTTTTAGCCACTGGATAGTAAGGACCAACGGGAACATAGTTGTATAGAATGCTTTTTTAGTGCTAGACAGGCAGATGGATGCTGGATAATTTTATAGGTGGTAAGAAGTTGTGTATATGTTAGTTGAGGTGCAGTTCTAACCAATTAAAGCTATTTCAGTGCTACACAGTAGTGGGTTCTGAAAGGGGTATGTGCTGCAAATTTAGCAACTCTGTTGTAGCATTGTTCAAGTTTTAATTTTTGTAATGACTGGAAGTTAGTAAGGATGGGAGTGCCATAAAGAAGAGTAGGGAGGCAATAAGTAGTGGCTAGTTTAGTTTTAGTTCCATTGGTGCGAAATTATTTTGCTCTGTAAAGTATGTCTAGTTTTTGATGAGTTTTTCATATGCAATTTTGTATATGCAGGTCAAATGTAAGATTATCATCCACTATCACCTCTAATAGTTTGCTATGAGAAGTGAGTGACTTCAGTGGATGTATTATCAAGAGAGAGGACTTAAAACTAGTAGTTTGGTCTTTTTTGGGTTGAACATGAGTTGTGAGTTATGGCGCCATGTTTTCATGGCTGTTAAAGCTTTCTGAGTAATTTTGTGGAGGTGTACCATGTTATCAGATGTGCAAATGAGAGTGGAATCTTCTGTGTATTGTATTAGGGTGACCTGTTGTGTGGAAGTATAGAAGGTGTTGGTGAAAATGTTAAAGAGGAGGGGACCTAGGATAAGCCTTGTGGTACACAGGTGGTGACTAGGAGGTAAGAAGAGAGAGTCAGGAGTGCCATTTTACTGATACTTGTTAGGTAACTTTTGAACCACATAAGGGTGGGCTGAGAGAGACCTAGTGAGGACATCTGAGGCAGAAGTTTACTGTGGCAAACTGTAGTGAAGGCTTTAGATAAGTCTAGAAGTAAGGAAGAGACTAGTTTGACATTATCTGTAGCTTTATTGACAGTATCTATTTAGGTTAGAAGGGCAGTGCTAGTACTATGTGAAGGATGGAAGCCATGTTGTTTAGGGGATAAGAGTTCTTCCTACAGGAGATAGTCTAGCAGTTATTTTTGAATGCATTTTTGAAGTATTTTGGTGAAGGGAAATAGATTGCTATAGGTCTAAAGTTATTGTCTGTTGAATTTCCTCCTTTGTACAGAGGGATAATGTGTGACTCATTTCCAAAGAGAGGAAATGTGGGATTCCTGGATTGTCCTGTTTAGAGAATTGAGACAGGATAGGGAATGCTATTGGCTGCTGTTTTTAGGTACACACTTGGAAGGTCATCAACTGAAGAAGAGCATGGTTTAAGTTTGTTTGAGTAGTTTTATAGAGGATGTGGGCATAGGTTTGAAGGTGAAAGTGGATGTGATGATATGTGGTTGTTGGACAGGGCTGGGATTAGATGTTGAGGAATCCTTGGTTAGAGATGCTATACTATCTATAAAATAAGAGTTGAACTGTATTGCAGTTTTGAGTGGTGAGTTATTGGGAGAGGGGTATGGGTTGAATTTTTGGCTGGAATGTTAGACTTCTTTAATAGTTTTCCAAACTTTTTTATGGTTATATTTTGTAGTATTCTGAAAGTTATTATAGTATACACATTGTCTTCATTTGTTTGCTTTTTATCAAGATATTGAGGTGTTTTATATTTTGCCACTTTCCATGCTTCTTCTCCATCCTACATTAGCATTCTACTCTTTTTGAATAGCCATACTGCACTATTTGTTTTCAGTCCCTTTCTTCTAGGAGGTGCAAGGCTGTTTAGGATGTTTAGAAAAGTTGTATTGCTTGTAATTACAGGATCATCTAAGGGGAGGATTTTTAGGAGGTTCCAGTTAATAGATGATAGTTCAGTAATGAACTTTTTTGGGTTAAACTTGAAAAGGTTACGTGTTGTTTTATAAAAATGTGTGAGAGGTCTTGTCATATAGAGTGGGAGATGATCACTGAGAGAGTCTGACATTGTCCGTGTGGTAGGGTATCTGCTAGGATTTGATAATAGGATTGAGTCTAAAAGGGAATTTGATGTCTTGCTATAATGTGTGGGTCTGTTAATTAGTTGTGTGAAACCATACAAGTTCATGCTAGTTTCAGGGGAGTTAAGAGTTTATGTCCAACCAACTGACATTCACTTCACCTAGTAATATTTTTCTTGAGGAAGTGTTATAGATATCCGGTGTAGGATATCTTTCAGTGCAGCTGTATTGTCACCAGGAGGGATATAAAGGACAATAATACATCATTGTTTATGTTGAGGAAAGCAATAAGAAGCTCTGCTGAACTGAATTTTGGTGTTGGTTTGCTGTAAGAGAAAATGTGGTAGGTATTGAGAAATATTAAAGCAATACCATCACCTTTCTTCATATGGTCATTAGGGATAATAATATAGCTAGCAGGTATAACTTTGATGTCATTTTTGCTGGGTTTAAGCCAAGTTTCAGTTACAGCAAGAAAAAATACAGGCATGTTTTCTTATATTTCTAACATTTGTTGCAGCAAAAATTAGATCATCAGGGTTGTGGATTGGCTTCTGTTGGGTTACAGAAGTGTGTAGTAGAGAATTATATTTGTGTTCATTGTGATAGGTGGGACCAGGAATAATGCATATATTCCCTCCTAGAAACATTTTAGTATATTGGGGAATTATGCATACTTGCTTTTTGATGAAGATTCTTGCACTTACTTTTGTTTTGGTTTGAGGTGAATTGCATTTAATCAGCCTATATTTGGAATAAAGGTGAGGGGAAATACTAAATAGGATGAAAAACAGTAACAAAAAATAGCCAGCACACATTAGTCAATGAGCAATACTAAACAGGTTTGGTGCAATGTGTGGAAAGTGTAAAGAAGAAGTATGGATAGGTGGTTGGGACAGAGTTGTAGAGATGTGATATGTAGCACTGAAATAGCTTTAATTGAGTCATGGTAGGATGAAAGATGGCAGAATAGGAGGAAAAGAAGAGGATAAGCTGAAGAGTAGCATAGTTATGTATAATAGGAATCTGTATTTTATGGATGTCAGACAGTGAGGAAGAAGAAATGAAAAAGGAAAGAAGGAGTTGCAGGACAGTAGGAGAATCAGTGATGGTGGATTCTGAAATCTGGAAAAGAATAGGTAAGGAAAAGTATCTTTTATAAAAGAAGAGAGGTAGGTTGTCCTTGTATCTTTGGAATGTAAGGAATACAAGGGGTATTAAAGGTTAGAGTATAATGACTTCAAAATAAGAAGAAATTAAGGTTTATTTGGGAAAAGTAAAAGATACAATGTGGAATAGATTGGTACTATTAGGGAGGGTTGTGATTCTAAATGGATATAGTGCAAGGCAGTATGAGAGGAAGAAAGATAGTCTGAAATGGGGCCAAAATTAGTAATAGGGAAGTAGGAAGCAAGAACAGAAGTGCATGTATAGAAGTAGTGAGGTCATTTGGGGAGGGTTTTGGGATGAGTTACAAGTGAATTGTTTATGTAGGAAGTACAATATTAAAGTAAGAGGGGATGGGGGATTGAAGCAAAGCCAAGGGTAGAGGGCTTCCCACCCTCAGATTATTTTATAACCAAGAGCAATCAATTTATAGCCGGAACAAAGCAATTAACAAAGAAATGCAATTAAAACAGTTTGTCATTTCCTGTGACTAACTGGCATATGCAGTATACTCTACTGGCCAAGCTGAAGGGGACAGTGACTTTCAGTCACAGACCAGGCATGTATGTAACTAATTAAAGTTAATAGGCAGCAAAGTTCTTCATGATAAATATGCTTACATTAAACAATGATAAAATTGTCAGTAAATTTGTAGGTGTATAGCCTTGTGGCAGAGCTCCTGAAATACTGAGGTCACATGTAGTGGCCGCGAGCTCTAAAATGAAAGGGTGGAAAAAACTGTAGGATGTAAAATTATAATGAGGCAGTAAAGTTAGTACTTGTTATATAAAAAAAAAAGAGATGGAGGAAGGACAAAATTAAGCAAGAGAATATAGGGGAAATAGAAGAGCAGCGTGATGGTAAAAAAAAGTATATGAATGTAAGCCCAAAGTAGTTTTAGCAGGAAATATAATGATAGAGAACCACAGTAATGCAATGTAAATATATAGCTGTATTGAGCAAATTATCAGAACATGGCGTTAACACTGATAAGCACACTATAACACCATCTCCTAGAGAACATTCATGGGATTAACCAATACGTTAAAACAATGTGTGTGTGTGTGTGTGTGTGTGTGTGTGTGTGTGTGTGTGTGTGTGTGTGTGTGTGTGTACACACCCAGGATCATAGGAGGTCACTAGGCTAATGGCCCCGGGCCCCTTCCAAGCCTAGCCAAGAGTTTATCCCCAAAAAGAAACCTCAATTAGCACCTGTTGCCTCTGTCAGTGAGGGACACTGGTGGAACTCCTGGAACAAATTTGTGGTTTCCCATCCACTCATCAAGGTTTCGCTTGGAGGGTCAGCGAGGCGCTCTGCTTGATGTATATGGGAAGTTTGTTCCAGAGACGCGGCAGCCTCTAGGAGACAAACCTGTCTCTGCAGCAGGTTTTGTTGATGTCACATATTAGATTCAGGCCTTTTGATCGGGTAGTGCGTGAGGAGTTAGACTTAAGGATATTTATTTATTTATTTTACATTTGTTGACCGGGATTGTCCGACTGAGCTGAAGAGCCCTTTTTCAGCAGCGGCCCAGGGAGAAAAGCTCCAACATAGTATACATTTTTCATTATAAATTAGCATTAAACAGAAATGTTACAGGATTATTACAAGGCATTAAGTGGCAATACAATGTTATACAGTGTCAATAATCAGGAGTATAGCATAACTATTTCAAGATGTATAAAAAGAAATATGTCATTAAGATGAGTATAGTTTTTGGGGTAAGTGGTTGCAAAAACCCAGTTTTATCATGATGTAGTTGCATGAAGGCAAGAAAATTACAATAGAATGTTTCTCTGAGGCAATTTGCTTAATAGATTTTAGAAGGCAGTAGAAAGAGTTGTCAAGGAAGATTAGAGAGAGCTAGTGAGAAGAGTGAGTTAAGGGCAGAAAGTAGATTAAAGTATGAGAAGTAGGGGGTGTTTAAGGAGGGAGAGTGCAGTGCAGGACCATTGACTTTTAAAGTGCTCTTTGGTGGCTGTCTTAAATTGTTTAGGATGTGTAAGGGTCCTGATTTCTATCATGATATTGAACATCTCTAGTAGGGCAGGGTCCAAGATTGCCTTATAGGTGAGACACAGATCACCCCTGAGCAATCTGTACGATACCGAGTAGAGTAATAGTGATTTGAGCCTGTCTGCACAGAACAGGTGTTGGAGGCCATGAATTCTATTTGTGAGGTATTTCAGTTGCCTTTTCAGTTGGTGCAGATGGTTGGAGAGGTACATCCCAAATGGGGTGTTATACTCCATTATTTGTCTAATGAGGGAGGCGTATAGAGAGGTGATAACCTCCTTTTTTTGGATGCAGTCCATTTACTTATGAGATGAACCAAGTAAAAGGCTTTTCTGACCACTGCCACTACATGATGGTCGAATGTGAGGTTATCAACCTGAGTGCCCAGGTCTCTCACCATGGGTTCTGTGCTTAGGGGGTTGCCATTGATGTGGTAATCAATAAGGGTTGTGTTTTTGCTGAATGGTATGATGATACATTTTTTTTGCATTTAGCTCGAGGCCACGACTTTGGCCCAGCCATTAGCTGCTGTGAGACCCTCTTGCAGTATGTTAACATCATTTGGGGAGTCAATGACAGCACCCAACTTATAGTCATCTGCAAACTTGGTCAGCCACTGGCCCTTTGTCTTTGCCTGGACCTCTGAGAAATAGATGCCAAACAGTAGAGGTCCCAGGACAGATCCCTGGGGAACTACACTAGTGACAGGTCTGCTATCGGAGGTAGAGGTGCCTATTTTGACATTGAGGGTCCTGTCACTGAGCCAGTTGGCCACCCACCTGATGAGATAGGGATTTATGCCAAGTTGTCTTAGCTTTTCGATGATGCTCAAATGGGGGATTATGTCAAAGGCCTTGGCCAAGTCTCAAGGTAAGGTGTATGTACTGGCTTTCCCTCATCCAGGGCCTTGGTGACAGTCTCAAAGAAGTCAACTAGGTTCAGCAGGCAAGATCTACCCTTGATGAATCCGAACTGAGTGGGGTCAAGTTCTTGGAAATTGTTTTTGTCCTTGTTTATAAGATCCTTAATAATACGCTCCATGGCTTTACAGACCAAACTTGTCAAGCTAATGAGGCGATAGTTTCCAGGGTCAGTAGTGGTACCACCTTTGTGCAAGGGGATGACAATGGCAGTTCTCCACTCTGCTGGAATAAAGCCAGTACTTAGGCTGTGGTTGAATAGGGTTCTCAATGGAGAAATCAGTTCTTGCTGGAGATGGAGCAGAATAGATCCTGGGATACTATCAAGTCCCATGGAAGCAGTGTTCTTTGCCTTGGATAGGGCCTGTAACACTTGATCTACGGAGATGTGAGGTACGGGACAAGTGTCGGGGATTCCAAAGGGCCTTTGGGTGGGGACAAGGGGGTGAAGTTTGTGATGTACCTATCTGCTAGCAGGTTGGCTAAGTCAACAGGATCAGTGTAAGTGATACTGTTAAGTACTAATTCAGAACAAACCTAGGCTTTGCCACGGAGGTTCCTGACGTAACTGAAGAAGACTTTATGGTTTCCCTTTGTTATGGAGGCTAATTTCGATTCATAATTTGCCTTGGAAGTTTTCACTAGTGATCTCATTTGCTTGTTGATTCTAAGGAGGGAGTTTTTCCAATTTGAAATGTGTTCCCTTTTACCCTTGGACAACATTTTCTTCCTTTTGTTGCAAAGCCTGTTGATAGAGGATGTCCACCAAACAGGTTTGTGTTTCCTTGAGGAGCAGGTTTTAGTTCTATTGGGTATGGTTGAGTCCATGCAGTTGTACAAATGCTTGTATACTGCATTGGCATACTGTTCAGCATAGTTGTCTGCATCCTGTAAAGGGGCCGGTGGTGTGAAGCCACAAATACCCTCTCTTAGGAGGTTTTAGTCAGCTTTTGAGAAGTTTTTTAGCTTGATTATAGCTGGGGGAGTTGGGTGGGAGAGAAACTTCGAATGAGACAGTCCGATGATCGATCTCATCAGGGAAGAACATACCATGGGAGTGGTGCATCGGTCACCCATGTTGGTAAGAACCAAGTCCAGAATGTTATCTCCCCTTTTGGGGATGAGACAAGCTGGTCTAGTGCATTACAGTTGATGAAGTCGAGGAATCATTGAGAGAGTGCATTAGTGCAGGAGTAGTTCACCCAATCTATGGTGGGGATAGTTGAAGTCACCAAGGATCAGGATGTTGGGGGGTACCTAGCTGGAGTCAAGTAGATCCAGGTAAGAGGAGTGGATGTCCTGAGTCATGGAGAGGGGTCTGTAGCTAGCTATAACTTGGATGGATGTCTTGCCAACAGTCAGTTGTACTTGGAGTAGTTCCATTGCGTCATGCTGGCAAACCAGTCTGGAGGTGTGCCTGTCCTTAATGAAGATAGAGACAGCACCACCCTTAGTCTTCCCGACCTCATTTTGGGGACGGAATGTGTGGAATGAGGTATAGCCTGGTAAGGCAGGGGTGCACTCTGCAGCCCTGAACCAAGTTTCCGTGACTGCACAGACATCAGCATCCTCCAGTGATTCCATTTTCAGGTTAAGGTTCCTAGCATTAACCAACATGACCTTCAATTTACTTTTTGACAGATCTTTTAAGTTGGAAGGTTTGTCTTTGGGACATTGTCTAAAAAAGGCACAATAAGGGAGACGAGAGCCTTGGCCAAGATTCAGAAACCCAGTGGTGACAGGTGAAGGCCATCTCTGGCAAAGCATCGAGGCCTATCGACCATGTCATCCCAGGCAGACAGATACTGGATCCCCTTGGAATGACACCAGAAACTAAGCCAGTTGTTGAAGTTGATAATTTGTTGTTGGTATTGTGGTATCATTCTTGGTGAAGGTAGGATGCTGCTTAGGGCTAGGGTCATACTTGCCTGGAACACACACTCTGAGAGTTCACTCATGACTCTCTTCATATAGTCCAGGGAGGTATGTCTCAAGTCATTCACACCAACATGTATAATTACAGAGTTGTACTTCTGTTTGTTGTGCAGAGACTTAAGTGCTTGCATGATGTGGCGCATTCTGGCACCAGACAGACAACTAACCATGACCTTTGTCAAGCCTGGTGAGGTGGACATCGGTGTGTCTCACAGTTGAGTTGCCAATGACTAGTGTGTTTGGTTTATTGTTCTGTCTTCTGGGCTGTGATGGTTTATTGTTTTGCCTTATGGGTTGTGTTTATGAGACACTGGTGTGTTGTCTGCTGTGTGTGATGTGTTTGGTGTATGTGGAATGTTTGTGTGTGTTTTGGAGGTCCCTGCTGTTTAGGTAAGTTTTTGTTAAGGACCTTTGCATAGCTGTGTGTTTGTTGTGCTTGGCTCTGTGATGTGAATGGTGTGGTATTTGTGTTGACAATCTCCACTTTGTAAGGATTACTAACTGTGGCTCGAGAGAGCATGGACTCCAGGTTACTGATGTACATGCATTTCTCGCAGGTGGAAGAATTATGTGCTAGGTGCAGAGGGTTGTAAGTAAACATGAGGCAGTTGCTACACTGTCTCAGTATGCCCATGTCGACCAGGTTGCCAGGAGAATGTGAAAAAAACTTGAAACAGACTCATATATGGACTTATCAGGATTTGAATCCAGGACCTCTCTCACCCAAAGCAAGAATCATACCCCTAGACCTTGTGTGTGTGTATGTGTGTGTGCGCGCGTATATATATATATATATATATATATATATATATCAAAAAAACAGCAACTCACATTGCATGCATGTTTTAAAATGAAACATGCTCAGCATACGTAAAGCATGCCCAGTATGAATGAAAGTGTTACAGATATAGCAGACTGTCTTTTCACTGTTTTACACAGTTTTAGAACAGAAATGTAATAACATATGACACATACCATAGTTCATAGAAACTGAACTTATAAAACCCAGTCTGCGCAAAAAAATGACATTGATTACATCTGTCATCTTAGAAGTGACTACAGTACTGTAATTTACATAGTGATAATTTGTGTGGAGTCTTAATGAATGCATTCTTGCACATTTGCAAACATTTTAATGTCCTGTCAAGAAATAGTTTATTGATAAGGAGTATTGTATTGTACACTGTATGTTTTTTCTTAGTGAATCATTGGTATTACATGATGATGAAAAGTACCGATTAGTGCTTCATAATGGATTCCTGACTTTATATATGCATATATAATGCATGTGAATATCTTTCTCTACCTGTATATCTATACCTAGCTCTCTCTCTCTCTCTCTCTATATATATATATATATATATATATATATATATATATATATATATATATATATATATATATATATATATGCGTGTGTGTGTGTATGTGTAGAGCAGTGTCAGTGACACAACAGGTTGCACCTCACCTTTGGGTTTGGAAGACCAGAAGGCTGTGTGTTCAATTCCCAGTTCAGGTGATTGGCTTGCTAACACTGCAGTGAAGCATTGGAGGACTGGCATACTGCACTCCTGAGTGTTTCGTCCTTCAGTTGAGATGTTTAACTAGTGTCCCATTTGATAGAGTTAGTGTTAGCAAATATGAATGTGAAAGATTCAGAGACAGCCCCTACATCTGTATCTATGTGTCTCTGGGTGTGTGTGTGTGTTTGTGTGTATATGTGTATGTATATATATATATATATATATATATATATATATATATATATATATATATATATATATAAAGAAATATAATGTGTGTGTTTATATTATTTTATTTGTCACTTCACTGGGATAGTCCCACTTAGGCTAGGAGACTCTCTTCATGGAGACTCAAGATGGTGTCTATACCACTAGGGGAAATTTGGCCAGAGCATTGGGGAACTTCCCCTACTCTTGGTAGTAGGGGGAAGAGTTTGTGTGTGACACAACTGACTTCCTCTTTTTGGTCCAGACATGGATGCAGCCCGGTGAAACTGGGAGAAAACATGGAGACTGTAATCCAAAGTGAAATGGTGGTGAAAAGCACTGAAAATGAAGGTGAAAAGGTAGAATCTATGCCAGAAATGTTCTCAAATGATTTTGTGAGCAGAGAAAACATTGTTTTCAAGTGGAGAGGAGGTTGAGAAGGAAACAGAGGTGAATGTAGAGGTGCAAACGTATTTGGAGCAAAATTTCCAGAAAAATCTGTTTGAATTGATAGAAACAGTGGAAAAATGCATTATTTCAACCCTCCATTCCAGAGGGTCATGGGATGTTTATCTGGAAGAGATGATAAACCAGAGTGAGCCAGAAAATGGGGCTGCAGTATCCTGGAGTGAGATTATGGAGAAAATAGAAAGAGAAAATATGCCAGAGAAAGTTCCAGAGAAAAGACTTATGCTGAAACAGTGGGAGAAGTGGCCAAAGAGGAGATGAGAATAAAGGAAACAAAGAAGAAATGTGTTGTTCAGGTTGTTCAAGCTATGGAAAATTTTGATTTGATATTTGAAACTGGTCAAGCTATGGAAAATTGGGGGGCGTTTATGAAAAAAAGAAAACTATCTTTCCATGGTCAGAATATGTTGTGCAGCCTTTTTTTAGACAAAAATGGTTTTGATTCAGTTTAGAACTAAAGTGGAAACAAAATAACTGAAAGAACATTTGTTGACAATATGTAAAGAATGATGGGCACTACTAGAATGATGAAAGAGGAATATCGACTGGGGAATGGGAATGTGCAGTAATTTTAAAAACGGAAAATGACAATTACATATACCTAGTATTGTTAATATTCACGGGAATAGAGATTTTGTGAAATATAGAAGACAACGTTAAACTTGCTATTTTGTTGAAAAAAAATGATCATTTAATTAATGAGTGTGACAAAAAAGGATGTTAATGTGGGCAGACAGGTCATAATGCAAAGAAATGTAAATGAAGAAATGTAAACCTATGATAATGCAGGACATTCATTGTTAATGTATGAGACAGAGACACAAGAAAATGAAAATAGGAAAAAACTGAAAATAATGTTATACAAGAGAAATCTATAGAAGAAAATGGTGCACAGGAAGGTAAACCACAACTGAAAAATATAGAAGTTGCATTTAAAATTAAAGAGAAAGAAATAGATGAGGCAAGTGAAGAATCAGAGTGGCATATAGTAAAAGGCAAGAACCATTCACTAGGGAAGAGAGTGAAGGAAAGAAAACAAAAGTTTTAAAATATAATGGTAAGAGAAAATAAAGGTAAGGGATAAAAACATCTTTTATACAACTGTTCTATAAGGCTGAATTTTTAGCTTTAAATGTGAACAGTATGGAAAATATTGAGAGGAGAATTGATATATATTGGTGTGCGGCTGTAGATTCTCAAATGTTAGAAGACATTAGATTGTTAACGGAAGGGGAAAGAATGCAAACAGGCTTTTGAATAGTACTATTTGGAATACATGTAAAAAATGTGTTCAGGTATATTGTTTAAAGAGGATATAAAGATATTAGATATAACAGTAATAGAACTAGGGAGAATAGCTGTAGTCAATTTGAGATGGAAAAAGCATCTATATAAGGTTATAGCCTTATATCCATATATGACAAAGAGAGAGAAATAATGTTTGTGTGAATATGTATATAATGATGGCTGGTGACTTTAATTGTAAAGTAAGGAATAAAAAGGACTGTAATGTTGGAATAGAGACAGAAATTATGAGGAGTGGACAACTAATAAGATGGGAGAATAAACACTGGACCTATAAAAGGAATCAAATAAAGAGAGAAATTGATTACTTTTTAATATCTGAAAGTTTAAACATTTTTCAAAAAGGAATAAAATATAGTGGATTTTCTGATCATGTGACTATTTGGATAAAAATTCATGAAAATGTGGAGTATATTAAAATAGGAAAAGGAATAAAAAGAATTGATGAAAAAGAATTTAGATATAGGAGAAAGAAAGCTTATAGAATTATGGAAAGAACATATTAGCATGAGACCTTTCTATGAAAATTGGACCATTTGGTGGATACAATTTAAAAAGATATATAAAAAGATATTTTATAATGTGTAGAAGAGAAGAGGAAAAGAGAAAAACTGGAATACAGAGTATTAAGTAAAGACCTTTTTAATTGTTAGTAGAAAAGGTAGATTATTATATGAAAAAGAAAGAGAAAGATATAAAATAATTCAAGATAAAAAATTGTCATATAAGCAAAAATATTTAAAAGGAAAAAAGAGCACCATATTTGTCTAAAATAATGAAAGAAAAAAATAGCGAGAATTGAAAAATAAAAAAGAGCAACAAGTTAAGAAGCAAGAAAGAATATATGAAATAATTAAGAGTTATGTACTAGAGTTATATAGTAAAAGAGAAGTGGACATACTGTAGTACAAATTTATAATGGTGAGAAGTTTAGTAAAGAAGACAGTGAATATTTAAAGAAAAAAATTAATATAAATGAATAAATGAATTGAATGAGATTATGAAAGATATTGACAGATTCATCTACGGGATTATATGTGTTGAATATATAATATGTATAGGAATGGAAGACTGTCAAAAAATGGTATTTATACAAGTTGGGATTGAATGTATGGAAAATGGAATTATGTACAAGGAAATTTGTACGGGGTTTTAAAAATTGTGTTTAAGAAAGGAAGTAAAGATGAGATAAAAATTGGAGACCTATAATGTTAAATAATACAGACTATTTTTTATGAGAATAATAGCTAAAAGAGTACAATGTAAAATGGAAAGGTTATATGATCAAAATGTGTTTGGAAGAAAAGGAAGGGGAAGTCAGGATTTGTTGCGATTAATGAGAGAAATTATTGACATTAATAAAAAAGTAGAAATAAAGGTGTGATAGGTGATGTAACTACAGCATATGACAGTATTCAATATGAAGCATTATGGAGAATTTTGCGGGTATATAACTTGTGGCAAAATATTACATATTAAATCAATATATGAAAAAAATTATGTGAAATTAAGCATAAATGGTTAGATTGGGGAAGATGTGAAAACAAGGATGTCCAGCCAGCAGTGTAATATTTTCATTAGTCATGAATGTAGAAGTTAAGGAAATAAAATGACAAGTATTGGAGGATATAAAAAGATGAAGGAGGTACAAATACCAATAATGCATACTTATGCTGATGACATTGTAATAATTGCTAAAAATAAATTATTGATGGAAGAAATAAATGAAAACTTAAGTATAATATTAAAGAAACAATTTATAAGTAGAAAAGGAATGAAGAAAAGTAAAAGTGTTATTAATGAAGAGATGAATGAATTTCATGCTAAAATTGTATTATGGAAACTAAAAATAATGTAATAGAAAAGAACAGAAAGAAATTGTATGTTACTATTATGAAATTGTTTTACTTTATTGATCCCTGGAAAGAGAAATAATTAAGAAGAATACAATAATGATGAGATGTACAAATTATAGAATAATTAAAGAATGTAATGATTTTTGTGGAGGTTGTCCATAGGTAAATTACCAGTAAAAGCAAATATGGCATGCCAAAGTAAGCATGATAGAATATGTGACAAGTATAAAGAGTTTAAAACTACAGAACATGTGTTTTAAAATGTGAAATAATTCAAGAGTTGTGGAAAGAAATATGTAAACATGATTTGGTAAAAGATTACTGGAAATTTGACATATTAAATATGGACATGACCGAGTACAGTTATGGAACAAGATCTCAGTGAAAGGCAAAGAAAATGGGCAAAGTTATATTTTATGTATCGTGGACAATATGGAACAAGAGACTTAATGAGATCAAATACAGTATAAAATGGGCATTGACAAAAATATTGGAGAAAATATGGTTTTAGTTATGGGTAAAAGGATGGGGGAATACTTAAAAAAAGTTGATGCATGTTCTTTATGAAAGTAATGTAAATGTGTGAAATTTAAATATGTAAATAATATGAAATGTATGAATGGTCACAAATTAACTTAAGAAGGAGTACTATTTGGCTAACAAAGAAGCGAAGAGAGGAGTTGCAGTAGCAAAGAACAAGGCATCAGAGGGTATTCTACCAGCTTCTGAAAAGTGACTCAGTAGATAGCATACAGAAACTACATCAGGCTTCAAGGCAAAGACAGAAAGTTAAGAAAATAGTCAGACACTCATCATAAGGGATGCCAGCAACAGCCTTCTTACCAAGTCCACATGATATCAAATGCACATGGAAGGAGTACTTCTACCAGCTCCTGAACAAAGGAAATCCCACAGAAGCTGTACTGTTACTGACAGAGCCTACAGTGAAAGAGGAGGAGGAGCCCACCCTAGAAGAAATAACAGCACTAGGGAAAATGCAGTCAGAAAAAGCAGCAGGCAGAAATGAGGTCACAGCAGATATGATCAAGATGTTGGGTGAGATGAGGGAGAAATGGCTCCTGAGGGTATTCATAACAGTATGGAGGGAAAGTTATCTTCCAGAGGACTGGTGAATAAGCATACTAGTGCCAGTGTACAAAACCAAAGGGAACATCCACAACTTTGGTTAGTACAGATGTATCAAACTCCTGTCATACTGCATGAAAGACCTGGAGATGGTGATTGATAAACGGATATGCAGAGTAAGAGAAAGTAAGATGGGAGATGAACAGTTTGGATTCAGATGAGGATGCAGCACAGCTGACCCAATGTTTGCAGTGAGACAGATAGTTGAGAATAAGCCAGAGATGAGGAGAGAGTCCAACTGGGCATTTCTAGACTTGGAGAAAGCATATGACAAGGTCTCAAGAAAGCTGTTTTGGGTAATCCTTTGGTGGTACAAAGCCCCCAAAACATTGGTAGACTAACAGCAGACTGTGCAAGGACCCAGTGTCTTGATTATGAACAGTGTTCTGCCTCACAGAGGGATTCCCAGTTGTAGTGTGTGTACATCAGAGATCAGCTCTGAGCCCGCTACTGTTTCTGTTGGTGATGGACCACATCAGCATTCAGGTTAGTGGGAATATATCAGCAAAGTTGCTGTATTCAGACAATGTGGCATTACAGGCAGATTCTGAGCAAGAACTTCAGAAAATTATAGGGGAAATGGAATGCAAAATTGAAGGCACGTAGGATGAAACTGAGCACAGATAAGACAGTTTTAATGGCTGCAAATGGGAGAAATCATAAGGAGTTGAGAACTGAGATAGAAGAGAAAAAAATGAACAGATTTAACAGCTTGACGTATCTGGGAAGATCTGGGAGTTGAGGAGAAGGGAAGTTTGAATGAGTAAGTCAAAGGTAGAATCAGGGGGGTTGCAGCTAACTGGCACAGTGTGTCAGGTGTGGTGTATGGCAAAAGAATGCCAAAGAAGCTGAAAGTATGGTGCAAATAACAGTGGTGAGACCAGTACTATTGTGTAGTACAGAAGCCTGGGAAGTAAAGGTAGACCAGTTGGAAGACACTAAAGGTAATGAATATGAAGTGCCTGAGGTGGGTGGTAGTATACATACATGCATACATACATACATACAAATGTTTCAAGCACGGGCATTAAAGCCCTTCTAGCTTGCCAATATGCCAAAAAACTTGTTCCCATAATAAATGTCCAGGCTGTTCTTAAAAATATCTAAGCTAGTACTTGTTTTAATGTAATTTGGTAGTCTGTTCCAAGCATCAGTTACTCTGTCAGAGAGCCAATTAGTACACTTCTCATTTCTATAGAATCTTCTACATAAGGTTGTCTGAGAATTCTCTAGTACTTTTTGATAACCCGAAACATTCCCAGAGGTAGTTGTCCCTAAATGCCCTATATACCTGAATAAGATTTCTTAAATGTTTGTAAGAGACAATGTACAAGTTCAGATATTTTAGTCTTAGATTTTCACATCTATGGATGCCCTTAGTATTTTTCTGCTGTACTCTTTCCAGTTTATTCATGCTTGTTTTCCTGTAGGGTTTCCATATTGTTATTCCATATTCAAGTTTGGGTCTAATGTAACTAACAAAAAATGACTTCATTATGTTTGATTTCCTAGACTTTATAAATCTTTTTGTACAACCTATAGTTTTACAACTATCATTAGCCAATTGGTTGATATGATTAGAAAAACTCATAGCTGAATCTACCCATATACCCAGGTCCTTAAATGAGTCTACAGTTTCAATCATTGTGTGCTGTATTAAATATTCACCTTTCATTTTATGTCTCCCAAATCTCATATGCTTAGTTTTTGATGCATTTATCAACATATTATTCTCCTGTGCCCATATGGTCAATTTAGTCAAATTATTTTTCAGACATGCCTTATCTGTAACACTTGTAATCAGTTTACCCAATTTCAGGTCATCAGCATATAGACTGTAGAACACCTCAGATGAAAAAGTAAGGTCTGAAAGATACAATCTAAACAAGTAAGGGCCTAGTACAGAGCCCTGTGGGACACCTTGACTGCAACCAAGGATTTCACTTGTCCAGTTGGTGTGTGATACTTGCCATGTCCTATTTGTAAGCCATGCAGCTATCCATCTTATCAACAGCACATCAGTACCTAGTTGTACTAATTTATTGATCAGTGTTTTGTGCATGACCTTGTCAAATGCTGAAGTTAAATCTGTATAAATCACATCACTTCACAGCACAATTTTTCATTCATAGCTGTTATTATATTGTTACAGAACATCATGATACAGGTGGTAATAGATCTGTTTTCAACATATGCATGCTGATATATGGTTTCAAGTACCAACCTATCCAGTTCTGACAGTAACTTATCCAGTATTACCTTCTCCATTATTTTTCCACAACATGAAAGTAGACTTAAGGGTCTATATGATTCTGGGTTTGTCCTACTCCCCTTTCCCTTAAAGACAGGTTTAATAAGTGCATGTCTCTAATTTTGTGGAATCTCCCCATATTTATATGACCTAGTGAATAGTAATAGATGTAATGGCAGTGTAAGCTCTTGCTTAAGTGTTCTCAGGTCATTGTTACTTATTCCGTCTCCTCCCTCCGCTTTGTTTGGATCCAGTTTGCACAGTTCATTTTCATTATAACCTAATTTGATTCTGGTAACTGGGGTTACCTGGATGTCACTAGGACAGCTTACCACCCCTTTTGTGGAGCCAAACTGTTTTGCATAAGATTTTGTAAATATAACGATAATCTGTTGTGTCTGAGAATAAATTTTAGAATCTGCACACAGTTTATCAATTTGTGTATCTTTACTCCTTCCACATCTTATGTATTTATAAAAAGGTTTCCTATTATGCTCATTATCTTTATATAAATTTTCTTCAAATTTTTCTTGATCTTGTCTAACACTATGCTTAATCTGTTTGTCCAGCTCGTTTATTTCAGTTTTCAAAGTTGTAGTTAGACTTGTCTTCCATTTCTTATATTTTTTGTGTCTCACCTTAATCAGGTATCTTGTTCTTATGGAAATATACCCCCCTGATGTTGTGTATGATACATAAAAAATGAGGACATCAAAACAGAAGCCATAGTAGCTCCATTCACAAAGAAGGTCAAAAGAGAACAGTTTATGGTAGTTTGGGCACGTGTAGAAAAGCGTTAAGACAATCTGGTGAAGAATTGGGGCAGACAAGAAGGAAGGCAAGAGGAAACAAAGGTGCTCAGCAATGAGATGGATTGTGTGATAGAAGGGCTGCTACATTTAGGCATGATGGTCGTAGAAGGTAGGAGAGTGACACTGAAGCGAGAGAGAGAGAGAGCGATAGTTAACACACTCCATCCCCCAGTAGAAATGGGAAAAAGGATGTTTATTATGATACACATACACGCATTGTTGTACATTGCTTTTCAAAAACATTTACACAAAAGCTAATGAATTTTAGTCAAAGGAAAACACTTCTTACTTTAATAGCTTTCTGCAGGGAATTACTGGTAGAATTTCCTGAAATGAGCTGCTGTGCTCTGAAGTGTGCAGACTTCCTGCCATCTTACATCATGACGTAACTTACCACGCTAGAAGAGTAATAAAGACTGTTGATCCCAGTTCTTTCATGGTGCTGGCAAGGTTTATATTCAGGTTATGGAAGCTTCTACTGAAAGATTAAAAGGTAATTTAGTGTTCCTGTAGTTACCAGATTACTGCCTGGAACCAATACCACTGATGTCCCACTCTCTTTTGCTTGAGCTTAGAATATGGCATGAAGTAAGGCTGGAAAAGACAGCTCTTCTGTTCAGCTATGGAAAGAAAAGGCAAAGGAAGCTTGATGGCTTGCCTGATATCTTGTAGGATAAATAGCATTTTGATTAGCAGGAGGTTCCTTGCACAGTCCCAGGAAGTGTTGCAGAGACAGGTTGAGTGATCAAGAAGTGAGTCATCAGCCAACACCACCACCACCATTGAAGTTTGCAGAGAAAATGTCTCCTCCTAACTCATGTGCTCTAGTAAAGATTAGGCTTGTGACACTCATTGTCTTATAATTTAGAGGATAGTTAGAATGGCGACTCCTGGGCTTCCAACACTGGGGATGAGTCCAGAAAGTGACCCCTCCACACACAGTTTTGACTGAAACATAGTGATGGTCTGTCAGTCAGTGCAGACTAGGCCCTTAAGTCTTGTAGTTAAATCTCAGTGTTCTTCTCAGACTTAGGAAGTCTTGCTCCTCTTGTTTCCCCCCAATCAAGCAAGGTTCCACTAACAAGTATGTGGAGACTCCTGCAGTTCCTGTACTTGATTGACCTGTGGTTTTCCTGGGACTCCAAACATTAGTTCTTCCAGGTGTTAACTGCATGGTTACAGGAATGCATTCTTTGGGAAAACAATGTGACACATGCAGGACCTTGTGTATGCCTTACAACTCAAGCTGCTACTTATGGAATTTGCTTCTTGCAGTACCTCCCCACCTTTCAATAAAATTGGGCTTAAGTCTTCATTGTAATGAGTTAGGGGTAGGGCAACATCTCTCCTACCTTTGCAGGGCCTTGTGCATGCCTTACAACTCAAGCTGCTACTTATGGAATTTGCTTCTTGCAGTACCTCCCCACCTTTCAATAAAATTGGGCTTAAGCCTTCATTGTAATGAGTTAGGGGTAGGGCAAAATCTCTCCTACCTTAGAATCTGCCTGGGAAAGTAATCCTAAGCATACTAAAGTCCTTGATCCACAGAAAGACTGAGATACGTGTCTTGGTAAACACTCAAGCTCATGTAGTTCTTCATGGACGGTACTGTTGCTTTTCTGGTCCATGTTCCTCAGAGAAGCTTAAATAAGTATTTGGAGAAGGCTGAAGAAGGATCCTGAGTGCCTTGCCCCTTTGTAACATATTTTGAAGAAGTTCTAGCCTTATGGAGAAGAAATGTATTATTTTCACTGCAGAAGACCTCAGTGAGCTCCTTTTAACCCCCTGTATCTGTTTTCTTCCACACTTCTCCATTTCCCAAAGTGGAAGGAAAAACTCATCACAGAATAAGAAAGGCATTCAAACATTTATCGTCTTGATCCCTTAGATGCCACACAAGTCACCCAAAGAGATGTTTCCTATGGTGTCGCAGTCACAGTTGTCTACCGTGCAAGGCTTCCATGGGAAGTTGGTAGTCCTCCAACTGTGCCCTACCTAAGAGGCCCTCCTCCAAGGACCAAGAGATTCTTGGAGTGTTCACAGTTGGTCACATGTTAGAGCTCGGAAGTCCTTCCCAAGAAAGGACCCCACTCTAAGAGCAAGTCACCTCAGCCGAGGTATTGGAATAATCTTATATTCTTTTTCTTATAAGGACTCTGGAGGCTTCTGTACTTTCAGAATGAGACCAGGTTCCACTCCCTGCTTTTCTTAGCTCCAAGAAGAATAGAAGGATTCTGTCCCTTACCCCTAACAAAACTAAACTCTTACTCTTCACACCCAAAACAGACACATCCGAATTCAAAATCTGTTCCCAAAACAAAACAGAGTTTGAAATTGTAACAAGTGCTGAACTACTGGGTATCACCATAGACAGCAAACTCACATTTGACCAGCACATACACAGTGCTATCAGAAAAAAACTCATTTTAAACTAGGGACACATTATAGACACACAAACTTTATGGATCCAAACACCAAAAGGACACTAGAAAATACCCACTTGATTCCCTCTTTACTCTAGGGTGCTCCCATTTTTACTAATCTACACGTGACACTTAAAACCAAACTTCAGTCTTGGTATTACAAAATAACCAAATTTTGCTACAGGCTCATCATACCACACCCACCACTGCAAAGGTCTAAAACAGCTAAACTAGCTAGAATTCCCACACTATCTTGACTACCTACAACTCACAGTTGCATAAAAATTAATATACAAACCTGATAGCTGTCCTGCCTTACAATCTATTCTTCATACCCATATTCCCACCAGGAATCTCCGCTCTGCTGACAGAAAACTCTTTGATGTAAATAAGCCCAGTAAAAGAGCCAGCCAGTGTCTCTACACCTATACCATAGCTAAGCTATAGAGCAATCTACCAAACAATATTACCAGTATAGAAATTACCAAAAAGTCCAAGCTTATACTAAAAAAATACATATTCAGCTCATGGATCTGCCAATGCCCTACAACCAGCAACTAACCCCCACCTTCCTTTTTTCTTTTTCTATCTCCTCTCATCTTTCTACCCTCCCAACCTTCTTTTAACTTAATATAATCTTTCACCCCCTCGTATCTCTCCCTCCCCTTCCCACTAATTCTTTAATTTTCTCAGTTTAATACATCACACTATCTCACCAACAATGCTTCCTTATACTTAACATTACTTTTACTTCTACCTTTTACTCCTTTCACTTACACTAACTTCCTTAAAGGCCTACTTTTCCTCTCCGGTACCATCATTTTTTTGTGTTTTCTAATGCCTATATACCAACCTATTTATTTATTTGACATTTGTTAACTGGGTTAGTCTGTCTGGTCAGAAACCCCTTTTCAAGGGAGACCCGAGGAGAGAAGCTCCAGAAATGCACAAGAGAAGGTACAATATAAAACAGCAGTATCAATATACAAAATATATAAGTAGATTCCAAGTATAAGTAGTTCAAATTACAAATTCAGTTAACAATGAGAATAAAAGTGACATTTGGTGACTACTGGTATTGCTTATATGTTGTAAAAATATATTTTATGTGATGTTAATTTTCTCTGACCAAAACTTAAAATAATTATGTATTTTCTATACCTCATATTGTACCTCATGCATCTATCGAATGATGTTTAAAACTCGATGCTATGTGCCTACTGTCACTGTTAATTTTTTAATCACTAATGGGGCTTTTCTCCCCGGGCTACCACTGAAAATGCTATTCTGACCCAGCCAGACTTTCCTGGTCACCAAATGCCAAGAAATAAAATAAATTCTTTACCTTAGTGACTCCAACTAGTACATTCAGTACTGAGTTTCCAAAATGTGGTATAGAGGAACATAACAACCAAGGCAACTATGGTCCATTTAATGGCCTCCCAAACTTTTATGTACCAACTCCAAGATTGCCATATTTCAGAGAAAAGGGAATATTCTAGGAAATGGCAGTCTTTGATAGATAAGTCTGGATTTTCAGTCATTTAGTCTGCACCATTCCAGTACTCATCATTGTAAGTCCTGACATTTTAGGTGGATATAATTCAAGCTGTATGTTGGGAGAGGGGGTGAGATTCAAGATAAAGCTTCACTGACATGGCAGCTAGTGGTATTATGCAGAACGGTTTCAAGGCAACACAGGGCAACAACTGGTATGCAGTGTGGTTTCAGGGCAATGCATAATGCCACTGTCAGTAGCTAATGGCATTATGCATTGCCCTGAAAGCACACTGATGAACATTGACAGCCATCACCACTATATAAAATCATTCTTTTATACCTTACCTTGTTCCCAGTTGACACCAACAAATGAATTAACTGCCTGTGCCTTGTATTCCTTCAATGAATTATACTGCACAGGCTGTACTGGTAACACTCAATAGCATAAGCTTTAATGGTTTCTGTCTTATTTTATGATAGTCAAAATGCATAGCAGTACTTTAGCAGCAGATGCCAGGTTCAGCATAAATATCTAAAAGATGGAGGTAATTTCCAGCAATTGATGAAAACAGGTGACACATGGTGCTAACTACCATTGTCAAACACAAAACTATTTGTGATACGTATTTTAAAAATAAGTAGTGCCTTCAGGATTTTCTCCTTAATTTTTAAAATTATTTCCTGTAGTTCACTGCTCATCTTTCTACACTGGAGAGTCCCATGATGTTTTACCATGCTCGGTTGAGGGACACACCCCATGAGCAACAAGCTGCAGACATCCATTTTAAAGGCTATGAAGAAAATCATGATGATACCAGTTACCTTTATAATATGTATTGTAGATCTGTGTCTGATAAGGAAAGTGACTTCAATGTTGGAGCTACTGCCTTCTTAGGATACTTTTAGCTCATTCACACCTGATCACCCTCTGTAAGGCTTCATGCCTGCAACATTAGTTGCATAGGCTTCCTCGTTTCATTCAAGTGTACAGAGCTTATAAGACAGACCATACACACAGTGCCATTACAGTACACAGCTCACTGTATTCAATTTGTGATATTCAGTGCTGCATTTAAGCAGTTTAAATGTAAAAAAGCAAATCCAGTAGACCAGCAGGATAAAGCTCTGACTAAGGCCTAGGTCACCAGAGCTCGATTAGCAGCTTGGGTGCCTGACAGAACTGACAAGTGAGGATAGACATGTCCATCCTGAGTGGAGAGCAGGGCAGAGTTCACTGCGCACTAACAATACATTTGAGAAGGGGTAGAAGTGAATGTGCATGGTTTGGGGAATGTCAGCAGGCTTACCAAGCTGTGTTTGTTGGTAGCCTTCAGTGCAGGTGGAAAAAGTATGCACTTGCATGCTCAAGGCACTGTGGGCTTCCTCACAGATCACTTCTCCCCCATCCACCCATGGAAGGGTAGGCTATTACAAATACTCTTATTGCCAGGACACCAGTAAGGCAATAAGGTATCCTCATGGGTACATAAGTGATACCTCCCTTCAGAGATTCCAGTTAAAATTCCCAGGTGCCAAAATGAATGTGCTCTGTCCAGTTAATGAGAGGATTGTTGGTCTGAAGGCATGAGGGCTAAAAAAAAAAAAATCACGTAGTGAAGAAAAACGTAATTTTAATGTGAGAACATGTTTAACATTAAATGGATAAGGTAAAAAAATGCTTTCTTTTTTCCCTCACATTTAAAAGTAACTGTGACCAAAATCTCTAAGCAAGTTCTGTCTATTTTGCTAACTGTCTGATGGCTATTGGCATGTATGACTGAGTAAAACAAACTTCTGAATCACAAATACAAAAACTACATTGCAACTGCAAATAAAAATGTAGTAAGAAGGGTAACTTCTATGCTTCATTCTTCCTAGGTATTATGCATTTCTGTCTTTTTCTTCCTCCAGAACATGAAATTTCTGAGATGGCACATTTAGAAAATCACATCTGTGCAGTACTGTGTTTAATAAAGACAATAAAGAGTGAACAAATCTGTACATCATTTTAATACATATTTGTTTATGTAAACACAATTTTGTTAACAAGGAAGCTGTCTTATCTTCTTTAAACCAGGTTTGTACTCTGGACAGATGAACTGCATTAATCAGATGAACAACACCACCGGTGGATGCATTACATTCCTTGCAGTAGATTGTTATACACTAGCAAATGTAAAGCAGGCGTCTAGTTTTATACCATTCAAGAATCTACATCTTACTGTTGAAATGTTAAAGTAACATTCTTTCTCTGAGACCTTCTTTATCCAGCCCCTAAGTCACAAGTGCTCAGTCAGCACAAAAAGAAGAAATTAATTCTGGATAGGATGCCAGTCCATCATAGGAAGCTGGCACACATGCACAGGCGCACACATACACACCACTAATAAGATCATTAAAAATTGCAAATTCACCTGACATGTTATCAGAATGTTGGCAAAAGCCAGGGTACCCAATGAAAACTTCTCTGGACATAGGGAAACATGCATACTCCCCAAAGAACACCCCAGCAGGAAGCCAAACTGGAGAATAGAATGCTGTGTGGCAATAAAGGTTAACTTTGCACCATTATGCTGCCTGCTTAATTGGCACTCATTTTGGAAATGCTATTTCACTGTGGGCTTGTGCCATCCTGTAGCAGTCTGGGAAGTGGTGAGAGATGCCCCTGCACTGCCTCTGTTAATCTTTGTATAGTTTATGATGCTTTATTATTTGCTTTTCACAGTGTATGCTTTACTATAGACTGGATATCAAGGATTTTTAAACTGCAACTAGCAAATAATTCAGAAAGAGACAATTTCTTTGCTGATCATCTGTATACACAACTGTGCATTTGCAACTGGAATAAAAGACACTGAGATATGTTAAATAGTAAAACAGATGGGAGGGATTATGCATGAGCATAGCTTTAGCAGCTTTCTTTTACTTAACTGCAGTTCTTGACAAACAAGTGGAAGATGAATGCCAGCGCTATTTTTTTCAGTCATAGAGCTATGGGTTGCTGGCTGCCCAACTAGTTCTGCTCTGCTGGGTGTGGACTGATGCTTCTTCATCTAAGTTATTTACAGAGTACAACACATTCTGTAGGTTTTAGCAAATTTATAAGACAGCAGTACTCATCTCTTTAAATGGTTAGAAAATTAAATAAAGCATTATAGTTTTTTGTATTTGTAGTTTGTATTATGATGCACAAAATGTCAAAAAATGACAGGTTAGGTACCTTGCCTATCCTGCCTCCACAGCTAAGTGTTATTGTACACTAAAACAGGCTGTAATAGTTCTTTCAAATTCAGGAGTGCAGAGATCATGTTTGATCAAGCTGATACTGAGTGAATGTGTAAGCAGTGGCAGGAGTATGGCTGTGTCCTTCTGAAAGAGTCTCCCTACTCATCAGCAGAAGAGCAAGTTCTAACTACTGACTGACCTAACAAACACTCCTTCCAAATTCCCCATTGATCATGCCATTCTGAGGTGAAAGACTATGTAAATGTCCTGTAATAGGCTGCTGTCATGTCTAGGACTTTTTTATTCCCTGTACCCATTGCATCATTGTGTGCCCCAGTAGTCTGTTTCCCCTGTAGCCCTGAACTGAAAAAAGCAGGGTTGATAAAATGAATGAAGAACAAAGTGTGTATGTGTGTGTGTGTGTGTGTGTGTGTGTGTGTGTGTGTGTGTGTGTGTGTGTGTGTGTGTGTGTGTGTGTGTGTGTTGGGGGGGGTATGTGCAGGCAGGTAGAGCTGATCATTTTAAAAACTGGTGAAAGGGCACTGTATAGCTGACTGTGAGGTGTGATTTTCCATCTGTTGAAGAAGAGGAGCAGAAAAATAGCAAGTATAAGCCAGAAGGTTTGTCAAGAAAATGGTGCTGCTTTGGGATCGCCCAGAGACCAAATGTGTAGGCATATATCGAATCAGTGATGCAACTTTTAAATTAAGCTCTCTTGTGTTTCACTTTATCCATTCTACCATAGATTGTGCCACTTAAAGTGATAATTAAAGAATTAGTATATCTTGGTGCTGCTATATGAATAATTGTGATTTGTTGCCTGGAGGATGGTATCTTGTTCAAGCTCTATTGTGATCTGTGTACACAGCATTGCCAGCACTGAAACAGAAAAACTGTTATTCCAGAGCAGCTCACAAAAACAATATACCATCCAGATGTCTGAGATGAACTAATACTAAGCATTCACAGCTATGGAATCTGTCACTTACTCTTACATACTGTTAATTTCGTTTGTACAGACTTTGTACCCTTGGCTGCACAAGAGTAGTCAGTTGGTTTTGAAGCTACTTAAACTGTGGAAACCAGACTATATACAGTTTATCACTTTTCTTTTAAAGAAAATACTAACAGTGTATTACCTCCTCAAGGAGACATCCTTGGTTCACTGTTTTTGTCTTTATTAATAATATGTACCTCCGCACTTGTGACCTTAAACTACTGCAGCATTCTAGTGGCTCCATATAATTTGCAGCAGTCCTATCACAGTGATGTCATTTCAAAAATCCAGCATTCAGTTAGTAATTTGTTTGTCTTGGATCTAAGACTCTGTGTTGATAATCAGTGAAAAAGAAACTTAACTCATGATCCCCAGCCTGAAAGACAAAACAGACACTGCTATTTCCATCTACATAAACAGTACCATCGAGAAAGCTGATCATTATAAATAAGTGGACGCGATCATAGATGATAAACTTGCTTTCTCTAATCAAGTCAATCATATTGTGTAGAACATCCACAAAAAGCCCAGTGCTCTATATAGAATTAAACACTGTCTAGCACCATCAACAAGACAGACCCTTGCTAGTTCACTACTCTTATGCAAATTATGCTTTGAAATGACAGGCATAGGTAACCATATCAATACCACTGTGCAAAACGTAGACATATTACAGAAGAGTCAAATTCACAGCCTTAGCACTACATACTTTAATACATGTTGCATACTAAAACCAAATGGGATGGATATCCTTCCTTGACCAATTAAACTTTATCCACCTCACATTTACCCACAGAATTGTATACAATTGCAAATGCCCCTCACCCTTCTCTCTTCTCTCTCTCTCTCCTCATAGACTACGGTGCTCAAGACCCTCCTGAAGTAAGCCAGTAGGAACTTGTTGGCAAAGGAAAAAGCCCCCTCAGAAACAGGTAACTGAGCACTCAGCTCCTTTGTCAGTCATGGTTCTGTTTGCCTCAACATGTACACAATAGAGATGATCTCACATCCTTTAAAAACACATATACACATCCTTTAAAAATACAAATAAGTCCCATTTACAGCACTATCTCTTCACGTAAACTACCCCATGTACTCTGTCTTTGTTGTGGTGTCATTATGATAATCTTTTTGATATATATGTTCTACCCCATGCTTCAACTTTTCTTTCTGTACTCCTGCCCTGCTAAACCTTTGTTTTTTCTTCTACCCGATCTATCCATTCTGCATTCTTACTTAGTTACTTCCCTTTCTCTTACCCCCTCTCTATCCCATGTTTTTCCATCTGTGCCTCCATTACTTAGATACATTTTTGTCCTTTCCTCTCTTTCACTAAATATAATGTATGTCTTTTGTTTGTACCAAATTGTCATCTAATGAATCCTTAGCAACTGTTAGTCATGCACAGTTAAAAATACAATCACTTGTTATCACTGTTTTCTCATAGGTCCCTGATAAAAATAGACACTGCCCAGGGTTGCTAACCCAGTTAAAATATAAACAGAAATAAATAAATAAGATAAGCATCACTTCATGCCGTGATACAAGTGCTTAACAGAATGTTTTCATTATCTTGAGATACTGCACACAGTAAGAACTGGTAATGGCACTCTGTCTCTCTCCCAGTTTAGACAGCTCTTGAAAAACACAAGGATGACCTAACAGAAGGCTAGAATCCTCCCTCTGGCCACAAGTTAATGGAATTAAAAAGACCCTCTAGAAACTAATCTCCTTTTATAGAGTCAAACAGTACTTGACTGACACAGCAAGAAAAACCCTAGCATATAACTACCTACTTCAACCCTCTTATACACCTCACCCATTTTTAACAAACTTAAACACTATGCTCACGTTCAAGTTAGCCTCATGTTACAACTAGAGTGCATAACTTGCTACAAGTGCCACTTACATCATTGCAAGTTCAACTGTCTCTATCTAAATTGCTGTTTAACATACTTGCATCTAGTTACTACACATAAACCCATCTACTAACCTTAAAAGTGCCCAGCACTGCAAGATATCCTACTGCCTTTCTGTCCTCCAAGGGATGTCCACTTTAGTGAAAAATTCCTGTCAACTACATATACGTCAAGTAACTGTAGGGAACTCGCTGTACTCCGCTGTCTCTCTAAGCTCTGGAATTCTATTCTTGCATAAAATCAACTGTAAAACTCCTGAGTGTTAAAATTCTACTCATGCACCTTAATCAGTCCTGTTTGTGCTCATGCGCATCATCAGGCTGAGTCTTTCATCTTAACCACATAACTATCTTTCATTTTCCCATCTCACTGTACTGTCACACTCCTACTCACTTTTCTAGCTTTTCCATGATCTAGGACTAATCATATTTTGCTCTGTCCTCTTACACACCACTCATATCTCTGCTACAATATCTAAAACAACCTTTTCTCACTATATTGCTCCTCCTGATACGTTTAGTGCATCATACTAACCTGTACATGCTAATCTCGTAGGATAGTGTACTTCTGTATCTTGATATACTGTCAAGTCTTATATTAGAATGCATTGACATCAGTTGAATTTTAAGGGAATAAAACACCTTGTACTTCTACATGAACTTGACACTTTGACACTGCACCGCTCATTAATGAAAACGGTTCTTACTGTATTTCTTTTATGTAGAAATTGTGTCTCTGAAACTGTAAACGTATAATGTAATTGTTTAGTACTGCCAAGTGTAAATGTAGTTTTCATGGAGTTTTTCTCCCCTGGCCTCCACTGAAAATGGGCTTTGCCCAGTCTAGTTTTCCATGTCAATAAAGACAATTTTTTTAGCCAGCGTAAGTAAACCCAACAGAAATGCCAAAAATGTAAAGGCTAGCCACTCTGCTTGTAGAAACTGTTTCTAGATGATTTGATCACATTGACTAATGTCACCAGAAATGTGCATGGGTATTTGTTGGTGATAAGTGGGGTACCTACACCTGTGATCCATGATAATAGTGGGAACATATCCCTAGAATGAATCAATAAGAGGCGTATTTCTTCTGATTTTCCATATGAAGACTTTTTTCCTTTTCTGAAACCTTCTCTAGAATGAATCGATATTTTCAGTGGAAACAAAGTGACGTTCCAGTTTCTTTAAAAAAGTGCTACGATTTATTACAACTGAACTTTCTTCAGCCTACTGTTGTTTTTTTCTGTCACCTTTGCAGGGTGTTTTTATTACAGCCTGCAACATTGCTAATAGAGGGGCTTACAAGCCCCTAAGAAAGCAGATAAACTGTGTAAGGTTCAGTGGTCATACAAATGCTTATATTCCAATCCCAGATCTGAGGTTGCAGTGATTTCCTAATCACATCCTTCTGCAACTAAACATGTAGTAAAGGCTTATCCCTCTCCCTCTGACAATGATGGAAGAGCTTTTGATAAATAAATTAATATATTATTCTGCCACTCATATTTTTTATAATTCTTAATTGTCAAACTCACCTGTTAAACTTTTTACTGCCTTTTTTTTTTTGAAAATATGAGGATCATAGCTGCCACTTTGCCTTCATCTGAGGGCAAATCTTGAGTAAATGTTGCTATTGCATCTGTTTCTCAAGTAATCAAACCTCCTTTGAAGAGTGCTTATGATTCTGCTGATGCCTCTTTCATAGCAGCAGCTGCTGGGTCGGTTATGAGAAAATTTGCATGGTTAATTCTCAACATTTGCCTGAAGATGTAAGACATTCACAAATCTATGGCAAAGAGGCTCTAGAAAGGAGGAGGAATTCCTAGAAACAGGGAGTGTGATTGAAGTTGAAATGACTGTCTAAGAAATCCTGCTGCAGGACTCCTTGCAAGCAGGCAGGAGATGCATTCTCATTTCCTTGAATGGGAGTGTTTCTGTATGTCTTTCCACACATATCCAGGTCATTCTGGAGATTCAGGACTCCCCAAAGATCATTGTGGTGGCCCTTGCAACAGTGGTTCTCTCTTCTTTTGGAAATGGCCAGGGGCATTAACTAGAATTTTCCCTCACAGACTGGACCTACTCACACAAGGTGGGTTGTTTGATACACCCCCACTTGAAACAACTCCACCTGATTGGCTGGATTAATATCTTTAAGGCACTTGTGCTTCAGAGGGAGTGCTGCAGGTATTAAAGGAGGCAAGGAAACCTACTACTAAGTCATATATTTGCAAATGGAGAGGTTTTCTAGTTGGTGCTACACTAAGTACTAAGATCATTTTAAGGCTATGATTTTTCTCTGGTTCTACAACATTTGTGTGAGTTATTGCTGTATAACCTTTCTTATTTCTCTGTCAAGGTTTACCTTTCATCCATTTCAGCATGTCTGCCCATGGACTCTGCCCTCTTTTAATGTGCTCTCGTATCAAGCTGTTTTTCAAATGAGTTATGCACACTCATCCACCAAGAAAGTAGATGGCTTCTACTTGGGGAGCTCCATTTTGTTTTGGAAAAATTAGCACTTGCTTAATTTGAACCAGCTCATCAAGATGATTTGAGGTTCTTAATATGGAAAGCAGTGCTACTTATTGCTCTAATTTCTGAAAGAAGAGTGAATTGCAAGCTTTTATGTTGGGTCAGCCTAATATTTCCCCCAAGGACAGGGTTTCTTTAGACAAGAATGAAGGATTCTTTATCAAAGTGGTATCTGAGTTTACTTTTGAGTCAAGCTATTCATCTCCCTGTTTTGTTCCCAGAATCTAAAAACAAGGGAACATGGATTCTTCATACTCCGGGTGCCTACTAGGATACTATCTTGACAGAACTAAAACTTTCAGAAATTATGATCAGTTGTTCACTTCTTATGATGGTTAAAAAAAAAGGGGGGGGGCAAGCATTGTAAAGAAGACTACTACTTTACTGGCTTTTTGAATGGGGTGGACTCTAGAAGTATTCTAAAGGAAGCGCCTTGGTCTTGTGTACATAGTTTCACAAAGCACTACGGACTAGACTTCTTTTACAGGTGTAGAACAAACTATGCTTTGACAGTTCTCCAGGTGATCCTAAACTTTCATCCTTCCTCCTATTTCCAAAGTTTCTAAGCTTTTGTATTCTACTTATATAGCTTAGGCTACTGTAGCAGTGATTTAATGATGGACACAGTACTACAGTTGTGTAAGTAAAGTTATAAAATAAATAAATATTGCACTAGCCTCTCCCTCCTTTTTTTCCTTTGATTTTGTTTGCTATGAGATTACTGACTTTTTATATACATAGCAGTAACCTGGTTTAGGGCTGTAGTCTCACTCCTTGTTATTTTATGAAACGTGTGAAAGGTTTGGCACCCAGACTGCTGATTTTCTCCCTTGTCTGCTCGAGCCATCAATGGACTATGCTCTTGAAAGGTGTCCTAAAGCGTTGGAAGCTGCCTGTCTGTTATGTCCTGTACAGAATATGACCCTATAAACTTTAGCCTGCTGCAGCAGTAATGTATTCAAACATCTGCTGTTGTGTTAAGTTTACTCACACAGCTGTACTTTTGTCAGTGTAAAGGTGCTGCAAGAACATGTGCAGTCAGAAGGGAATACATTTCTTGTCAACTGCAAAACAAAATAATAAAAGACCTTATGTAAATCTTTGTGATATCCCCCCATAAAATGGCATAATTTCTGAGAGTACTTTGTTCACCAGGATATTACAGTATTTGCTAATTAAATAATGCTCATTCCAAGTTCTCAAGCTATTCAAATGTAGCAAGGTACTCACAGTCAAGTTTTGAAGTGTCTTAAAAGTTTCAGTAAGGTTATTTGCATCAGTTGTTTTAAGCATTAAGGATTATCACCAGTAGTGTAGATCAGTACATATGTATACTTTTAAGAAGCTTTCCATGGGCTTGCACAAGTGTATAAATACTGAACACGTGCGAGCCTGGCTGCCATTTTGTAGTTGAGATGTAAGTACACGTCTGTGTAGTCTGTCAGTTAATCAGTTCGTTTATATTTTGTACTGCTGCTATCCATCCTGATAGGTTCATAGGTTCATAGATTAGTACTAAGCTAACTGCCCTTGTGAGCCATTTTAAGCTTAGCCAATTATCCCTTGTGAGAATCAAACCCTGCACCTTGTGTTTGTAAGGCAAACACCTTAACCATTAGGCCACCCTCCCACCCTAATGTGATGTGTTTCTATGTAATAAAGCATATAAACGAACTACCCCACCTGTTCATCTTCAATTATAAACCAAGATGAGCAACAGTAGTATGAATGTTCTGTGTGTCTTACCTCTGTGCTGCTAGATTTTTTTATCCTTTTAGGGTGGTCATGGAATGCCAAAGACATCATAAGGTAAATCCTGATGCTTAAAGTTGTGCTTTGGCACATTTTATTCTTAAATGAAAGTGCTTAGTTTCCTCACTGCCATGGGGAATACAGTCCTAATCCTGCCACTCCAGCAGTACTGTAATTGCTTTCTTAGCTATCTCCCATTTTTGTAATACTATAGCCCTTTGCTTGCTGAGTGGAACTGAACTTAAATTTCTTCAAGGAGTTGTAAAATTTCACATCTCTGTTGGCCTTTTAATACCTTGCACTTACTGTTTCCTATGTCTTGTTGTTCTCAGTTATTAATGAAATATTCACATTTTATTTTATTCCTAATAAAGCAACCACTATAAATATTTGCTAATCATCAAAAAATAGACTGCAGCCCCAGCTTGCTGTTGCCAATTGTGTAGTGTAGGTGCCTGCTTTTGTGACTGCTGTTGTGCCTTGTTAAAATCTGTTACAATCAGCTAGAGTGCATACGCCAGGGGTGACAGCTGCAAGCCTCCTTCCTCTTGCCCCCCCATACCCCTTTCATCCATTTCACTGTTGATACATTTTGCTTAACTTATCTGTTTTATGTTAAGGTATTTAGCCCCTCTCAATAGAGTCATAGCCTTCAGTTCCTCCCCCTCAAGACTTGTTCTTCACTAATTAAACACCAAACAGAGGTGCAAAGTCTCAAGCTGCTTTTATCTTTAGCTACATAGTGTGCAGCAAACAATGAAGGGAAATACAAATGTATAAAATCTGCCATTGCAGACTAGTAAGCAGCATATAACTTCTACCTGTGGTGTACTCTTACTGATAGTTTTTCTTAGAGAAACCTTCCAGTCCTTGAACAGGGTGTCTGTATGTTTACCTTATTTCCTTTGCTGTCCTTTGCTAATTAGCTAGGTTTGCAGAGTGCCTTGGATTCTCCCCTGCTACTCTACTCCAATTGATTGTTTCCCTCCCTGCCCCCCACCCCCCAAGTGATTGCTCAGGTACAACACACAAAAGGTTTTAAAAACCCTGGACGCCATATTTGCTCTACTTTTGCAGCTGAAAGCTCTCCAGGTATAGCATCTCTAGTAAGTGTACACTTAGAAGGAAATAGCAGCCCAGCACCACTGCCCCCTGCCCCACCCCCTCTACACAAAGTCATTTCTTCATTCCCTCACCCATACTACTCTACTTAAATTCTCAGTAGGTCCACTGTGCTAAATAAAACACTACCCCTGCTTCTCTTTACCTTGGTGTCTTAGATGGCACTGACCTGCTGCCTACCTTAGTTCCAACTTGTAGTTAGTTTTTTTTTTCGGCTGAATTACTGTTGCAATCTGCCTCCATCTGTTCTACCTGCTCCATTCACTCTCGCTGTGCTCAGACTCACTCTACTCCCCTACCATACCTCCAATTTCCACCCACCACCCAATCCTACATCACACCAACTAATTCCATACCCACTGCATTAGTCCCTCCCCACACTTCATCTTCCCTTCTCCACCTCTCCAGTCAGGTAGAAGTACACAACACACAATACTCCCAAAAAACCCTGCCAAAGCACCCACTTGCATTTCTCCAACATTATATCTCTCCCTACTACTTTTACTATTCATACATTATTCCCTATCTGCTGCAGCCTCACATACCAGTTCAACCTCATGATGATGAATCTTACCTTTAAGCATCCCTGTGACTAGCACTTTCTCTAATACCTGCTGGAAAGCACTAGGAAGCCTTAAACTCATACACACACTGAACTCTCCTTGTTAACAAGGAGAAATTAATAGTAGGCACTAAACAGCCTATAATTGCAAAGTACCTTGCTAAGGAAACAGCTCCTATACTTTACAAAGAAAAAAAAAGCCCCAAACCAGGCATGTCCAAGGGTCAGCTTCCGGTGATTTCTCCTGTCCACCTGGTGAATCTGGGCATACTGGGGCAATGCAGCAATTGCCTCATGTACACAGACAACCCTCTCCTTCTACCACCCAACACTACAACCTGTGAGAGATGCACTTACATAGCCAAAATGGAAGCAAAGCTCTCTCCACCCAAGATTGTGCTAAACAGTCAAGAGGAGAAGATTAACACCCACACTACACCTCAAGCAACACATAGCCCTTCTAAACCCGCACCACCAACACCCACATATAGCAACACTAAATCCACATATGCAGAGGCCCTTAACTGTAACCTGCCCAAGCAACAAAGACCTCTGAAGCTGAAACGCAAACAAACACCAATCACAACCAATGTGTCACATAGTTCACAACACCAGTGTGCCACCCAGCAACAGCCCCTAAGGCAAGACAATGTACCTAACACTTTAGTCATAGGTGACTCTATAGTCCGGCACACTGATGTCCCTCTCACCAGGTTGAATAAGGAGAAAATTAGTCAGCTGCCTGTCGGGTGCCAGGATCTGCCACATAACGCATGCACTCAAGTCACTGCACAACAAGTACAAATATGACTCTGTCATTGTCCATGTTGGAGTGAATGACTTGAGACGTACCTCCCTGGACTACATGAAAAGAGACATGGAAGAGCTCTCGGATCATGTGGCCCAGGCAGGTATGACCCTAGCCCTGAGTAGCATCCTGCCTTCGCCCAGAATGATACCACAATATAAGGATAAAATGATTGACTTCAACAAATGGCTAAGCTTATGGTGTCATTCAAAGGGGATCCAGTATCTGTCTGCCTGGGATGACATGATTGACAGACCACGATGCTTTGCCAGAGATGGTCTGCACCTGTCGCCCCTGGGATTCAGGTAACTGGCTAAGGCTCATGCCACCCCTATAGTGCCTTTTTTAGGCAAACTTCAAAGGACAAAACCACCACCGTAACAGGTACAAGCATGCAAAATCTGAAGGTAATGCTACTCAATGCTAGAAGTCTAAACCTCAAAATGCACTCTCTCGAGGCACTCCTAAAAATGGAGAACATCGATATCTGTGCAGTAACTGAGACCTGGTTCAAGGCTCCAGAGAGCACCCCTGCAATACCAGGCTACAACTCTTACCACACTTTTCGGCCACCAAACCAGGACCGAAACACTGAAGGTGGAGGAGTGTCAATATTCACCAAGGATATTCACACCACCAGGCTAGTTGGCCAACACAATGTGTCTGAAATTCTCCAAGTGCAACTAACACTAGGTAAGACTGCAATCCAAATTGTAGCTTGCTACAGATCCCCACCATACCCCAAGATTCTCACTACACCTTTCTAAACATACTGGAAAATATTAAGATAGAACCAAACACCCTAATACTGGGTGATTTTAACTACCCTGCCATTAACTGGGAAAACTACTCCTGTCCCAACACCTTTGCGAACGGTTCTTGGAATTCATAAATTCCAACGCCCTGGATCAACTAATCCATAGTCCCACCAGGGCTCCAATATCCTAGACCTGGTCATTACCAACATGGGAAATCAATGCTCCATACCTATGGTCACCCCTCGTTAGTCAGGTCTGACCATAAGCTAATCACCCTTAACATCCACATCCCACCCCCCAGTAAAGAAACCACCATAAAAACTTCTCCAAAGCCAACTTTATGCTACTCAAGTCAGAAGTGACAAACTTCATGACACCCATGCAGACGGGAACTGAAAGTTCAACTGCTGAATCCTACACTAAGGCACTGTACGAGCACATCCACTCATGCATGAATCGTGCCATCCCAAATAGAACCAAAATGCTCTCATCCAAAAAAAGGAAGCCAATCTGGTGGTCCCCTGCCATAAACAAACTTTACAACAAAGGAAGAAACTTTTGCAGAAAAGAGGAAAATCCCAGGATGCAAAAAAACTCCCTTACTAGCCTCAGTAAGAAACTGAGATGCCTCATAAAATCCTCCTAAGCTAGTTACGAAAATAAAATTGCCAAAGATTCCAAAGACAACCACAAAGCATTCTATAACTATGTCAAGAATCTAAATGGCAATGCTCAGATCTGCTCTGAGCTAAAACAGAATGGCATTAAATATACTGATCTGAAGGATATTGCCAATATCCTGGCAGATCGATTCAGTGCCAACTTCACCCCCCTCTCACCCCTAAATGGCCCATCTCAATACCGGAAGATTGCCAAATTCCAGTAATAACGGCCACACAGGTACAAACGCACTCTCTAAAGCCAAGAATACAGCATCCATGGGACCAGATGACATCCCGGGCTGTGTACTACATGAACTACAATATGAACTGGCACCTCACCTAAGTGTCATGTTTAATCATAGCCTCACCTCAGGTTTCGTGCCCACTGAGTGGCGCAGAGCTACAGTTATCCCAATCCACAAGGGGGGATCCACCTTGGATCCCGGAAACTACCGTCCCATCAGTCTTACAAGCCTTATCTGCAAGGCCATGGAGCGTATTTTCATGGAACTTATAAACAAAGACATTGGCAACCTTCAAACACTGGACCCCACCCAGTTTGGGTTTGTGAAGGGCCGATCTTGTCTCCTGAACCTGATTGACTTCTTTGAATCAGTCTCCAGAGCCATGGACAAGGGTAAGGTGGTCCACACAGCCTATCTAGACCTGGCCAAGGCCTTTGACACCATCCCCCACTCTGGAATCATAGATAAACTTACTAAGTTGGGCATTAATCCCTATGTCACCCAATGGGTTGCTAAATGGCTTACTGATAGAACCCACACTGTAAAAGTAGCCGACTCCAAATCCAGCTCCAGACAAGTGACAAGTGGAGTACCTCAGGGTTCAGTCCTGGGGCCGCTCTTGTTTGGCATCTACTTCTCTGAAGTACAGGTCAACACTAAGGGACTCTGGCTAACAAAGTTTGCAGATGACTGCAAACTGGGAGCCATTATTGAATCCCAAATGATGTGGATACTCTACAAAAGGGCCTTACAGAAACAGATGCTTGGTGCCAGAGCCATGGGCTCAAGCTCAATGCCAAGAAATGTATTGTTATCCCCTTTGGGAAAAAACATGTATCCATGAATTACCATATAGGTGGCAGTACACTAAACCCAGAAAGTGTGATAAGAGACTTAGGGACACAGGTGGACAGTGGTCTCACCTTCGATAACCACATCGCCACAACAGTCAGGAAGTCCTTCTATGTGGCACACCTCATGACAAAGGGCTTTTCATCCAGAAAAAAGGAGGTCATTGTCCCACTGTACTCATCCCTCATTAGACCCATTATAGAATACAATGCCCCATTTGGTATGTACCTCTCAAGACATCTGCAACAACTGGAAAGGCCTCAGAAATACCTCACTAAATGAATCACAGGCCTAAAGCAGATGCCCTACGCTGACCGCCTTAAAAAACTCCAGCTATACTCTGTCGCATATCATCTACTCAGAGGCGATCTCTGCTTAACATACAAGGCCATGTCAAACCCAGAGCTGTTGGACATGCTACACTTAAAGAAATCCCAATCCCTCAGAGCTACACGCTCCAGGGATCTAAACCTTGTCATCACAATAAACAAAACATGCTGGAGAGATAGGTTCCTGACCCAGAGACTCCCCAGACTCTGGAATAGATTGCCCATACATGTCAAGCAGAGTGCCTCTTTGGACCTCTTCAAGAGGAACCTTGACGATTGGATGGGAGAAAGGAAATTCACCCCAGGGATCACGTCAGTCGCCCTGCTAGACAGGGGTCCAGGAAAGTAAATAATGTGGGAAGAAATAGCCAGGGAATTGTTATGGCTAGGCTTGTATAGGCCCTAGGGCTGATAGCCTAGTACCAACCTATGAACCTATGAAAATTTTTAATACAACACTCCTCCATATCACTACTAGCTTAATAGTTATGCTCCTACACTGTCTCTGCACTTATGACACTTGCTCACTATCCACTACTCCTCCTTCCTGGCAAACCTCCTTATTCCACTACCCAAGTTGTTCACACCACCACACTATAGCTTCAGCCCTGTTCCACACCACCTGTATAGACTGTCACACAATCAATGTCCTTCGTCATCATCTCACATCACCAGTAGTTCTGAAATATTCAAAACGTCAGCACAAACTCTTCAAGCTCCTTTTACACATAATTATGCATTTAAGGTGCTCAGGAGACATTCACCCTAATCCTGGTCCCATTCATTAGCCAGCCCTTCACCATCAACACTTGCTATGCTCCACCATAGATGCAAATCCTCCCTTCTTATCTTTAATATGAATGTAAGAAGCATAGCAAACAAAGCCCATGACCTACATGCCCTACTATCCCTTTACTCCCCCGACATTGTAACACTAACAGAAACATGGCTTAAACCAGATATCAGTAGCAATGAAATTACTGCCCCAGTTACAGCATCCCATGTAAAGATAGGAAAAACAAAAACAGAGGGGGTGTTGCAATCTTATTCAAAGATCACCTTATACTAGACCTTCTGGACTTCTCCATACCTGAAATTGATAATGCAGAATTAATATTTGCTAAGTTAAAAATTAACCCCAAAAACACCTAAATATTATAGCTGGATGTATTCCACCAGGCAACAATATCGCTACACTTGAAAGTATATTACAGTGGACCTCTGTTTCTCTCCCACAAGAAACTATACTAATGGGCAACTTTAATATTGATTGGCTCCTTTGTTCCTCTTCAAACCTTACATCCCATGTAAACCTTTACGGCTTCACCCAACTCATCACATCTCCCGCTAGGACTGATAAAACTTCTAAGCATTAATCCATCCTCAGTTAGATTTTGCTTAGCAACTGCCAGCCCTCCATCTGTCTAATCAGAAACAAAAAAAAAAAACAAATAAAGGGTAAAGTGTCTTAAATCCACACCAATAAACAAAGCAATGAAGGCACTGGTAAGGCAGCTCGGATCCCAGACAATTTTTATTTAATTACAAAGAAGCACACTGAACACCACTAAAATAATCCACACTAACGCTTTAACTTGTTTACCGCGTTTTCGTACTGAAACTTCAGGACGAAAACGCAGTAAACAAGTTAAAGCATTTGTGTGGATTATTTTAGTGGCGTTCAGTGTGCTTCTTTATAATTAATAAAAATCGTCTGGATCCGAGCTGCCTTACCAGAAACAAAAAAAAACTTTGATCCAAAGAGGTTTATCTCTGCCTTAAAAAGCTACAACTGGGTACCTCTCAAGCACCTGCCTCTAGAAGAAGCTGTTTTCTCCTTTAACTCTACCTTCCTAAACATACTCAACTATCATGCCCCCCCCCCCCAAGAACCATTAGAGTGAAATCAAAATACATAGCACCACCACTGCCTTACTCTCCTTTACTAACACTATCCTTCAGCATAAAAACAATGGCTATCTCTCCTCTGCTACTTTCCTAGACCTATCTAAAGCATTTGACATGGTCCCACACAAACAACTTATCTCTGTCCTCAATAACCTAGCCTTCTCACAATCAGTCACCAACTGGTTTCAGATTTACCTGTCTGACCGCCAACAATCCGTTGTATGGCAGAATGACATATCTCCCCAACTACCTGTCTCCTTAGGGGATCCCCAAGGATCCATCCTTGGACCCCTACTCTTCTCTGTTTTCACAAATAATCTAGCCTCTGCCACCACATGGCACACTCATACAATACGCAGATGACTCGACCATCATCTGCTCAGCCCAGTCCCTACCCAAACTGCAAAACGTCACACAGAAAGCCTTTTCCTCTGTTGAACCTTGGTTATCCGATGCCCAATAAATACTCAACCCAAACAAAACTAAACTACTCATCTTCCAACCCACCAAACATATTCAAAACAACTCTCATTTTAACATCACAGCAAAAGACAACACCACTATATACCCAACTGAACACACCAAATTGCTAGGAGTGGAAATAGACAATAAACTAAAATTTGACATTCACATATCCATGACCATAAAAAAATGTCCACAAAAAACTAGGAGCATTATACAGAAATGAGCATCTTCTCACCAAAGCAGCAAAGATTTCAATAGCAAATTCCCACCTTATCTCCACCCTACTTTATGCCTCTCCAATATATACCAACCTAAGGCAATGCGATCTAAACAAGCTAGAGACCTGCTACAACAAAATTGCCAAATTCGCCACAGGGGCATCCTACCGTAGTCACCACTGTATCTCACTTGCTGAACTGGGCTGGCTTGAACTCCCTCACCTCCTTCAATGGTATCAGCTCTCACTCGCCCACAAACTAGTAAACCATCCACTAAATGTGCCATCCCTCCAGAATCTACTCCAACCCTATCGCACCACCAGACCACTAAGATCCAGCAACAAAAATCACTTGCAGATCACTAAAGCCAATAACTCTGCTGGTGAAGCACTATTCTCTTGCACCATAGCCAAATTATGGAACTCCCTCCCTCTCACAATTACCTCTGTACCATCATGCACCCACTTCAAAACTTTACTAAAAGTGCACCTAAAAACATGCTGGCTATGCCCTTGCAACTCCCACTCTAATATCATCCACCCCATCCAACCACTACCTTTCTTTCCACTCCACTAACTACCTTGATTATAGCAAGCTCAGATGCTCATAAGCCTAGTACTTATACAGCAGGAACTTCTTATTTTAACATTTGTTAATGTCTGTTATGTATTTCACAGATAAAGATTCTAGTTGTCTACTGATGTACTATGTTCTTCATCTGTAAATATGTTGTAAGTAATTGCTATGTAAATTGTTAATCACCATGTAATCCAATGTTACTACTGTCTGCTTATGTGGAGCTTTTCTCCCCGGGCCTCCGCTGAAAATGGACCTACGTCCAGTCGGACCCTCCCGGTCAACAAATATAAATAAATAAATAAAATACACACCCTGGCTAAGTAAAGAATCCAGATCCCTACTCAGAACCAGAGATAAATTCTGGGAACAATATCATAAAACCAAATCCCATATAACTAAACAAACCTTCCTGGAACTCTAAAATAAAGCAAAAAAACTAGTAAAATTAGACAAAAGCAAATACTATTACAACATACAGAATAAACATCAAAGTAACCCTCAAAAATTCTGGGCAGAAGTTAATATATATCACATCCTGGAAAATGAACAACTCCCACCCCAACAACTCCATGAACTTAGCCACTCAATTTAATACTTATTTACAGAATCAATTCAACAACTTGCACTGACCCAGACCAGCCCCAGCCACACCGCTCCTGCCCCAAACCACAACAATTTACATCCACCCAGAAGCAACAACCAGTTTACATTAAACCCAGTCTCCACTAACACCATCAAAAACTACTAAAAAAAACTTAAGCCCACTACCTTAGCTGCCGATAGTCTCCCTGCTGAATTCCTTCAAATTGCAGCAGAAGCACTGGCATACCCTGTATCCATACTTATAAAGAGGTCATTATCTCAAGTTTACATCCCCACCATCTGGAAATTCTCCCACGTGTTACCCTTACACAAAGGAGGTAACTCCACCGAACTAACAAACTATCGCCCAGTTGCAGTTCTATCCTCTCTCTCAGAAATTCTGGAGAGGGTCGTACACACCTAACTTATGGACTATCTCCTTACACACAAGCTCCTATCTAATACCCAACATGGTTTTTGCCCCTCTCACAGCACCACCGCAACCCTACTATTCTTTACTAACGCAGTTAACCAGCATAGAAACAATGGTCACTTTATGTCAGCCATATTCCTGGACCTGTCCAAGGCCTTTGACGTAGCCAACCACTCCAAACTCATCTATGTCCTCTCCTCTACTAAAACCCACACATTGAAACACAAAGCACATACCCACATTCACGGAGGCTCTCAGTAAAAATCTGCCCAAGCAACAGAGACCTCTCAAGCTGAAACGCAGACAACCACCACCCCCCAATACTACCCAAATGACACATAGCCCACAAAATCAGTGTGCCACTCAACCTCAGCCCATAAGGCAAAACAATGTACCCAACACACTAGTCATAAGTGACTCTATAGTCAGGCACACTGATGTCCCACTCACCAGGCTAAACAAGGAGAAAGTTACTGTCAGCTGCTTGTCAGGTACCAGGATCCGCCACATAACGCACGCACTCGGGTCACTCCACAACAAGTACAAGTACGACTCTGTCATTGTCCATGTTGGTGTGAATGACCCGAGACGTACCTCCCTGGACTGCATGAAGAGAAACGTGGAGAAGCTCTCGGATCATGTAGCCCAGGCAGGTATGACCCTAGCCCTGAGTAGCATGCTGTCATTGCCCAGAATAATACCACAGTACAAGGACAAAATTATTGACTTCAACAATTGGCTAAGCTTCTGGTGTCATTCTAAGGGGATCCAGTATCTGTCTGCCTGGGATGACATGGTCGACAGATGATGATGCTTTGCCAGAGATGGCCTGCACCTTTGCCCCTGGGATTCCAGATACTGGCTAAGGCTCTTGCCACCCCTATAGTACCTTTTTAGGCATGGTTCAAATGCCAAATTCACCACCGTAACAGGTACAAACAAGAAAACTCTGAAGGTAATGCTACTCAGTGCTAGAAGTCTAAACCTCAAAATGTACTCACTCGAGGCACTCCTTAAAATGGAGAACATTGACATCTGTGCAGTGACAGAGACCTGGTTCAAGGCTCCAGAGAGCACCCCTGCATTACCAGGCTATAATTCATACCACACCTTTCAGCCACTTAACCTGGACAGAAACACTAAAGACGGAGGCGTGTCCATATTTATTAAGGATATCCACACCTCCAGGCTAGTTGCTCAACATAATGCATCAGAAATTATCCAAGTGCAACTAACACTGGGCAAGACTGTAATCCAGGTTGTAGCTTGTTAACAGATCCCCCACTATGCCCCAGGATTTCCACTCTTTGTTTCTTAATATACTGGAAAATATTAAGGTACAACCCAATACCTTAATTATGGGCGATTTCACCTACCCCACCATCAACTGGGAAAACTAGTCATGTACCATCTCATTCACTCAATGTTTTCTGGAATTCATAAATTCCAGCACCTTGGGTCAGCTGTCCACACCCCCACCATGGGCAGCAATATCCTGGACCTGATCATTACCAGTATGGATAACCAGTGTTCCACGCCTGAGGTTAGCCCCTTGCTGGTCAGATCCAATGGCAACAAGATCTCTCACCCCTTCGCCCTGTCACCTTTGTAGTTCCCCAAGGCTCCATCCTTGGTCCTCTTCCTTTTTCTCTTTTTACCAATCAGCTCCACTTGATTACACCTCAGGCCTCAGTGGCTCAGCTTCCTCCCTCAAAGACCTCCATACCATTACTCAAGATTCCTTCTTATCCTGTGAATCCTGGTTCAGTGGCTCCCAACTAAATCCCAACAAAACAAAACTTCTCTTCCACCTAACCAGATACACCTCCCCATCCACAACCTTCAATATCCTCTCTAAAAATAAAACTGTTATCACCCCAACAAACCATACCAAATTACTAGGAGTGAAAATTGACAATAACCTGAAATTTGATATTCAAATTGCCCAATCCATTAAAAAAGTTTCATGTATAGAAACAACAGATTTCTGACAAGTAACACAAAAGCCACCATTGCTAGAACCCACCTCCTCTCAACTCTCCTGTATGTCTTCCCAACCAACCTCCGCAAGACAGATCTAGCCAAACTTGAAGCCTGTAACAATAAAATCTCCAAGTTTGCCACTAATGCCTCATACAAGTCACATCACTGCTCATCACTTAAGCAGCTCAAGTGTCTTGAACTCCCTCAACTTCTCTTTAATCAACTTACCTTCACCCACAAAAAAACTCTATCAATCAGAAAAAAACCCTGCACTCAAAGATCTCATTCAGCCACATTCCTCCTCAAGACCCTTACGCTCCAGAAACAAATTACTTCACACCATCCAAAGCTAACAATTCAGCAGGTGAATCACTTTTTTCCAACTACATCTCCAAACACTGGAATAATCTAACTAACACACTAGTAACTAACTCCTCAGCACTTCAATTTAAAAAAAAACTTCTAAAAACGTACCTTACTAACACCTGGCTCTGCACCTGCAACTCCCCTGGATAACCTATTCCTCGTTTTTACTCTATTATCATTACTCTTATTCTGCTAGCATGATCTACCACTAATGGTAGTTTCACTTTAACTGTGCATAATCATTTGGATATATCCACTAAATGTAAACAATTATTTTTTATGTAAATTACTGTTGTTCTGCTTATTGTGTCTGAAACTACTATCTTGTATGTATTTGCTTCTCACTTGGCTTTATTTGTTTCTCTGTTGTATGTATTTGTTACTCTTGGAGCTTTTCTCCCCAGGCCTCCACTGAAAAAGGACCTGTGTCCAGTCGGACTGTCCAGGTGAACAAATGTAAAATAAAATAAATAAATTGTAGCACAGCTATGTTTGTGGGTTCGATATGCTTCCACTATAAGTGGAAGAAAGTGAGTAGGATAACCTTTTGATACCTGCTAATTTCAGTTATACTCTTAAAACTCATCCTTGCTGTAAACCTTTCATATTGCTATTTCACAAACATATCTAGCTCTTTGTTTATTTTAATTTGTATCATATAGGCCCTAATACCCACAAGTATGTCAAACTTATACCCTTGTTACAAAAAATTTAAACATTTCACCACTTGCAAAAACATACTTTATACTTGTTAGTCGTACAAAAATACCCATCTGATGTTGTTAATCTTCATTCCATACTGATGGGTATCAGTTTCGTCCTCTGAACCGAGTCGACCATTATAAAAAGCTTGCGCCAGCCAAAAAACTCTCGACCTAAGCTTACCCATAGTGCCTCTCTTTGTATCACCTCAGATTTAGTTTGCCGCATATACTGTGAAGACGTGTCAAGCCAGCTCTCAAGCTGTTATTTAAAAATGTTGTACTTCTTAAAATTCTCTTGTTGTTTAGTTGTAAAACATTTTATATAATAGTCGTTTAGCGTTTGCTTACCCTCTGAAGTCTCTTTTTTCACTTTTTTACTTTCTTTACCAAGTTTGTGGAATTCTTCGTACCATTGTTGTACAGGCACCTTTACCTCTTAGATAACTCCCAATACCATTGTTGGTATCCCTCTCTCTCCCCTTTCCTATTCATTGTTGATTTAAAAAAAAAAAATTTTCTCTTCTATAACTGTGGTTGTGTATAATCTTTTGATAGTATTTGTGTATACTGTGGATATGTGCTTCTGTCTATTTAATGATGGAAAACAAAAAAGGAACGACAGGCTTCAAACAGTGCCATAAGTGCGATAGGAAAATGCCAAACTCAGACAGTCACTTATCTTGTGTTTTTGTATCGGGGTTCCTCATTTGAAAGTTGAACCTCCTTGTAACATTTGTAAGGCCTTTAGCTCCTGTACCTTGACGGAAAGGAAAAATAAACTGATTCTGAAGGGTCTTCTAAAAACTTATTTCTCGGAGGCTATTTCTGAGAAGGAGTGTTCATCCCCTGCTAAAAAAGAGCACAAGAAGAAAAGCCATTCTGTTCCCTCATCTCCAAAACTGGATAAATCTTTTGAACCAAAGACAAAAATTTCTAAATTGACTCAAGGAATCTCTGCACCAGGGCCATCAACCTCCTCTATGGTGCCATCATCCATTCCAAGATCTCATCCACCAACTACAGTGTCGGCCTCGACACCAATGATTCAGCCTTCCACTACAGTACTGTCCTCAGCACCAATGCTGCAAGCTATTCCCACGGTACCTGTTGCAAGTACGGAACCACCCAGAACTTCTTCCCCCATGGCAACAGTACAGACACCCCTTTCAGCACTAAAAATAGTTTTTCCAACTCCAGTCACTGCCCCCTATACATCTTGCTGGTCCTTTGACCACGGTGCTAAAAGATGATGTATTGCTTCGGACCCGATATTCCCTGATGGCAGATCCATTTTTTGGACAGCAGTACAGCCCTTTTTGGAATGCCTTGATTCTTCATCGGGAATGAGATTTTCACTTCCTTCCATATCCTCCCTCCCACAAAGAGCCAAGGGATTTTTTCCCCAGACTCTGACATATGTTCCTCCTTTGACCTTCTTGGAGGTGTCAGAGCCCTCGACACCAACGCCTACCCCGGTACCAGCTTCTTCAGTTCCATTAGTAGATCTTACCATGGCTCCGGAACCTACACTATGGATTTCGACTCGCTCGGAGCCGAGCCATCCTCAGGATCGTGACTGGGCTTTCGGCAGCATGACCCATAGTACAGCGCCTATTTTTTCTACGGTGCCATCCACTATGGTTCCGGTTGCCCTGGTGGCATCAAGTCCTCCTGTGGCTCCTTCCCTGGCGGTGGGTTTGTCAGAGTGGGGTGTGACCCCGGACCCAAGGTTGTCCTTCTCTCTTCCGGGCTCCCACTCCTCTTCAGGCAGGCCCGCTTTCCAAGTGATGGAGAGAGCACTTGACTCTGCGTGCTCACAGCTGGTCCCTTCAGCACTGGAGATGCATATTTACTTATACTCTGAACTTCAGCTGACACACTCCACTACTCTAGGACATTGAGCACGGGAACCTCAAGATACCCTTCCACAGGGTACCCACTCTTCAGAGTCCTCCTCAGATGCCCCCATTGAGGAGGTACCATGTAAGAGGTAGTGTAAGGGGAAGCACATGGATTCCCCCAAGGAATCCCTTACTGAAGATACAGACTATGATGAAGGGGAAGGGTCCCCACAATCGCTCCCTGAGGATGTCTCATTTGGAGACCTACTAGAAATTTTAAAGCAGCGGAGAGACTGGAAGCCCACCAACCCTTTCTCTGAGGAGTCTGTATTCTTGCAGGCTTTCCGTGTTTGACCCTCTACTTCTTGGGTGACCCCGCCTGAGATGACCTTGTGTAGCACATGTGGAGGAATCCTGACACCGTTGAACCTATCCCCTGGAGAACAGACAAAATTCTTTCTCTGCCGGAGGACAGTCCACATTGGTCCAAGGGCCTGCCAGTAGATGCTAAGGTGGTGGTGGCAGCTACTAAGAAAGAGCTCTCCGAGGTGAGCCAGTACTGTCCATCCCCCAAACAGGGAGTCTCGGGCAATTGACCTGTTAGGAAAATGGGTGTTTTCTTTTTTGACCTTTGCTGTCTAGTCTTTGAATTATTTGGTACACTTTACCCGGTTCCAGAGAGGTCTAATCTCAGAACTCTCGGCAACTTTAGCAGGAGCAGTCTCTGATGAGGTATGCAACAAAGTTGCTTCACAGCTTGCTACCGTGAAATCTATATCTAACTTGTCCATGCGGTTAATCTCTCATACTATCAAAGGGGTGGCTAGTGTAGCGGGTGCAGGCGTTGTCATGAGATGCCATTCCTGGATGCACTTTGTGATTTGTGGGCCCTTTTAAGTCTTCCTTTCTCAATGCTCCAATGGAAGCTTCTTCCCTTTTTGGCTCAAAAGTGAAAGACACACTGGCCAGGTGTAAAAAGGATGGCAAAATCATGTCTGCCGTGGGCATATATTTTTCCAACCCCACTCTCCCCAACAATCCTACTTTAGGAATCAGAGAGGTGGAAAGATGTGGTACAAGAAATCCCAGAGTCCTTTCTGTGACACGTGGTGCGTCCCCCCCCCCCCCGGGCAGAGGGGGAAACTCATCTGGAAGATGCTACCACAGAGGCAGAGGGGGTCTGCATATTCAGGAATCCAGAGATTCTTTTTCTAGGCAGCACTATCAGCACTCCTGAAGAGTGGCCCGATTGCTTGCCTCTGGAAGCAGTCGGTGGACGATTTTCTCTGCACCATCTTGCCTGGCAATCCATAACCACATATTCTTGTGTGCAGATGATAATTATCAGAGGTTACCACATCCCCTTCGACCTTTACCCAAAGCCGCAAAGGCGAATCCCCAGTGTTTCACCCAGACAGAGGGACGTAGCAGCACAAGAAATTTGAAAGCTGCTTCAAACCAGTACCACCAGACCAGACAGAATCCGTTTTTTACTTGAGGTTCTTTTTAGTGCCCAAAAAGACAGGGGATTGGAGGCCAATCTTGGACCTCAGCATCTTAAATCTATCAGACAAAATTCCAGATGGCCACTGTTCAGTCCATCCTTCCGTTCTGCAAAAAGGACGCATATTACTACATAAAAATGGACAAAAATTCCAGAAGATTCCTCCTCTTCTGGCTGGGAGCCAATCACTACCAATTCCGAGCCCGGCCCTTTGGTCTTTCGATGGCCCCCAGAGCGTTCACCAAATGCATGGCAGTGGTAACAGCTCACTTGAGACTGCAAGGAATCCGGGTGTTTCCATATTTAGACGATTGGCTCCTTACTGCCCCCACCAAGCGTTTACTGGTTACAGCCTTACATTGCACTCTAAAGCTAGCAAAAAACTTAGCGATCTCAATAAACAAGGAGGAATGCAAGCTTGACTCCTTCTCAAACTCTGGAATTCATAGAGACAACTTTGAATACTCGATCTTGCCTAGTCTCCCTCCAACTTCACAGATTAGAAAGACTAAGGTCTCAACTCCAGGTGATACTGTCTCAGGACAGCGTTTCAGCTCGGGCAGTCCTTTAACTACTAGGATCAATGGCAGCACCGATTACAATAGTTCCCCTGGCAAGACTACACATGAGGCTTTTACAATGACTTCTTCTAACACAGTTGTCCCCTTTGACTCATCTGATGTCTTTTCAAAATCCACATAACAAATCGACGCAAACAAGATTTATTTTGGTGGATGAAGCCAGAAAAAGACCTATGGAGTCATCCTTTCTCCCCCTCTCAGCCCAAGGCCATAGTGACCACGGACGCTTCTGTGATGTGGTGGGGGGCACTTCCAGGGAAAGACGGTCCAAGGCACTTGGTCTGTCATGGAGGCCAATCTGCATATCAGTGTTCTAGGACTGAGGGCAGTGCTTCTAGCATTGCAAGGTTTTCAATCTGTCCTGCCATCAGGAACAGTTGCTATCCAGTCTGACAACATGTCCGTAGTTTGGTACATCAACAAACGGGGGAGCCAAGTCCTACCCATTGTGTCAGGAAGTCATGAGAATTTGGCACTGGGTCATATCTTCCAACTGCTTTCTGATAGCAGCGCACTTTCTCGGGGATTCCAACATGATTGCAGACAAACTGAGCAGATGTATTCTGGCAAGAGTTTGGTCTTTTTATGAAGACATGTTTATTAATGAATCCATTGACCAGGAAATTTTCAACTTCATTTATTGTGCATCGCCTCAAGTACCTGTCTTTTTCGGGAACCCGAAAATCCACAAAAACATTAGAGACCGTCCCATGCGCCAGTTGGTGAGTGCTAGAGGGAGTGTAACATACGCAGCAGCCAAAGTTGTGGATCACATTCCAAAAAATTATGTGGCTAGTGAATCATATATTTCTAAAGATTCCTGGTCCTTTTTGGGGAAGGTGAAAAACATTTCATACAGTCCTGATTACCACTTTCTGACTGTAGATGTTGTTGACCTGTACTCATCCATTCCACATGATGTAGCGGTGGAATGGATTGAGTTAGAAATGACCACAAAGCAGGCATGACCACAAAGCAGGCACTAGCGAGTGAAACTTCAGTGGTAAAAGACCTATTGGACATCATTTTAACATGTAACTACTTCTCCTTCAACGATAGATGGTTCCATCAATTAGTTGGAGTCCCCATGGGCTCACCATGTGGGGCGAGTGTGGCCAACTTGGTCATGGCCCATTGGGAGAAGGAATTTGTGTTCACTAACTATCTTCCTAGAACGAGAATCCTTATATACCCGTTTCTTGGACGACATTCGTATCATTCTCAAGAGCGACTCTTCGGTGGCCAATGACCTGGTGGAGATGTTCAACAAGTCCACGGATTTCTTAAAGTTTACCTCTACTTTTGACACAGACAGAATAGCATACTTAGATGTGGAATTATTCAAGGACAGCAACCAGAACCAGTTTTTAGGCAAAATTCATCGCAAGCCCACTTTTTCCAGTTGTTATTTGCACTTCGATAGTGAACATCCGGCCTTCCAGAAGAGATCAATAGTAAAAGGCCAATTTGTGAGGGCGGCCAGAATGGTCTCGAGAGATGGTGACTTCCAGGAAGAGTGCCGGTTCATATCGAATTTGTTTTTATGTAGGGTCTACCCTGAGGAGTTGGTTGTGGATTTGTGTCTAGAGGTTAGATCCAAAAGGGAAATGGGCTATTTTCAACCCATTTTGGGTCACTCTGTCTCGGAGAATAGCTACCCCAGGAGTGACAGCCAACTTAGAGGTGTTATACCATTGCAGTTTCATTACTACCTTTAGCATGGATGCTAGAGCTATAGTGTCCATCATCCAGAAAAATTGGGGTTTCTTGCCAACTGAACTAACAGGACCCAATAATTTAGGGTCGGCCCCGAAGATTACATTCAGGAGGGGTCTGAATATCAAGAACATGTTAGAAAGGAAAGGTGGCAACATGACTCTAAGAGCTGGCATGTTTAAGTGCAATATGTGCAAACATTGTAGATATGTGAGGTCGGGCACATATTTCATGATTAGGGACACCAAGTACCTTATCAAAGGGAGATACAATTGTGCATCGACACACGGGGTGTATCTCGCTTCTTGTTCATCATGCCCAGCTTTTTATGTGGGCAAGACGGACAGGAGATAGAATGAACGCATGTATGAACATTTGTATGCCATGAAGAAGATTAAACTGGAGAATTCCCTAGCAAGTCATGTCTACAATCACCCTGGCCATGGTTTTACATTTATGATCATTGACCAGTTAAACTATGTGAATTGGGGGGACAGAATCTCTGAAATTAGAAATGAAGGAGCTTATGTGGCAGTTGAGACTTGAAGCCTACCATCACCCCGGCCTCAATAGTAGCTTATCTATCAGCTGTGTCCTTAAGTTGAGGAGTTTGGAAAGATGATGCATGGGGAGTATAACATTGGGTGTGATTTGGACATAGGACCGGCTGAGCGATCTTGATATATTTTTTATACCATGTTTGGAAGATGGAATGTCTTTTTATCAATATTTGAAATATTATGGCATGCCTTTTTTATTTATTTTAATGTGTCAGTCTTATTATGTGTATTTGGTTCAAAGTAAGTGTGCTTTTACAATATTATTAACTGTCGATTGCATTATTTAAGTGCTATGTAAGGAACAGTATTAGTTTTACAGTTGTATATTTTATATTATATACAACTTTTTATATTGTGTGTTTATGGGAGAGGAACATTTTAGTTAGATTGAAGCTACTTGTGTCTGTTCCTTTAAGGTAATTGGAGGGTGTGTTTTGTAATAGACTTTGCTTGCAATGGCTTTAAATGTAGCAGCACTTAAGTATGAGTTGTTATTTTTCAAAGTCTGAAGAAGTTGGTGCAGGCGGCAAAAAGCATATTGTGGTGCTTAATAAAACTGAAGTTGTTTTTGCTTATCCCTTTGGAAAAGACCTGCTTCAGTGAGTTTGGCTATCTGGCTGAGTTTATCTTTGATGAGTTTCACCTCTCTGACTGTGCGTATTGGAGGTGTTTAGTTCTGATACTTGGAATTAGAAACTGTGTTGGCTTAGTATCAGCTTGTTGCTTTTGCCTTTGACTTCCAGAACAAGCATACATGTGTTTGGGAGGCGTTTAGTCCTGCTGTTTGGCATCAGGAGCTGTGCTGGTTTAGTAGCAGTTTGTTTTTTCTTGCCTTTGATCTTCAACATGTCCGTAGTTTGGTATATCAACAAACAGGGGGGAGCCAAGTCCTACCTATTGTGTCAGGAAGCCATGAGAATTTGGCACTGGGTGATATCTTCCAACCGCTTTCTGATAGCAGAGCACTTTCCCGGGGATTCCAACATGATTGCAGACAAACTGAGCAGATGTATTCTGCCTCACGAGTGGTCCCTAAATCCTGTCATAGTGGCGAAGATCTTCAGTCATTGAGATCAGCCTTGCTGTGATCTTTTCACATCCCTCACAAACCACAAATGCAGCAGCTACTTTGCCCTAATTCCCCCACAGAGAGAGCCCCGTGGGATGCTCTGGTACATGATTGGCCTACGGGACTTCTTTATGCTTAACTTCCCCTTCCTCTGATCCTACAATTTCTAAAGAAAGCCCTTCAGTTGAGAAGCAAAGTAATCCTCATTGCAAATAAGTAATGGATATCAAATAGAAAATAGTAGGTAGCCCACATTTGACTCAAAAATGGAATATCCTTTATTGAAACACACACACAAGCAGTCCTAGTTGAGTGTAATGAAAAACATCAAAAACATTCCTTGTATATAATCAGGTTGTTTGGAGCAAGAGCGTAGTTACAGAGGGTGGTTCTTTTAAGAGCAATAAAAGCATTAAAATCATTCCTTTAGCAAAGTCCTCAGTCGCCCTTAACACCATAGTGTAAGAGAGATTGTGCTAACTAAAACTCAATCTAGAAAACTAGAGACAAAGTACAATGTAAGACCAGTTTATTAACACTTTTATAGGCTAACTAACTAATCAAAACTTTATTAAGATGATTTATTAATCAAGAAACTAAAAAATGACTAACAAAAGATGTACCAATATACATTTACCAGAATAAATATTAATAAATGTACAACTTTTAACAAAGATCGCTTTTGTATCAAATAAATACCTCATCAGGTTTGTGTGTCAAAAACAAATCATAATATGAATGAACATATGTATAGCTATACAAATGAAAACCTAAGTAGGATGGAAAAAAAAACATAAGAATAATTGCTAAGCTGGAAATAGTGATAAATGTTAAAAATTAAGTACTAAGGCCATGGGGATCTGTTTAAGTGGCATCTAACTAATAAAACAATTAGTTTGAGAGTGTAACACTGCACTTGAGTAGTTGCAAACTTTACAACTTTTAAAACAGAAAAAAAGAAAAAGACTAGGTACATGGACATTGTGTGCAATATCAGACTATCACTGTCTAAAAGGAAAAAATGTAATAATCTAAACTAGCATTTAATGTGGAGCCATCAATGATTGTTTACATGAGCCACCTAAAGTATGTCCTTTATAACATTGTAAGTTGGAGCTGATTACAGCCTCGTGAGGGATGGTATAAACAGCTTCACAGCCCCCTCCTCCTCTCTAGGAACTGATACCCGTATCCAAAACTGTACCAGATTACTATATAAACATTTATATAGATGCATGAAATCAGAAATACCTGACAAGACTAAATCATCAGAAATACCTGACAAGACTAAATCATCCCCCACAAGGAAGAGTAAACCTGTCTGGTGGATATCTGCAGTAAATAAACTCTATAACAAAAGAAAAAAATTGCTGTCCAGGACCAAGAAGGAGCAGATGCCCAATTGGAAACAATCTCTCCTTAGCCTAAACAAGCAAATAAGAGCACTAGTGAAATCCTCCAAAGCAAACTTCGAGTCTAAATTGGCAACATCTACTAGAGACATTCATAAGGCCTTCTTCACATATGTCCTTAATCTCAAAGGTAGCACCCAGATTTGTTCAGAAGTGATGGTTAAGGACACCACATATACAAATGCTGTAGATATAGCAAACTTGCTGGCTAACAAATTCAATGAAATGTTCACCCCTCTTTCCCCCCATCAATAAATCAGGACATTCCCAGTACCTGCCCCCTTCCCCTTATATCTAGGGATCAGGTCATCACTGCTCTCTCAAAGGCAAAAAATGTAGCCTCCATGGGACCTGATAACATCCCAGGCTGCATCCTACATGAACTTGGGCAGGAACTTGCAGCACCATTAGGCATCCTATTCAACCAAAGCCTGAGTACTGGTTTTGACTCAGCTGAGTGGAGGACAGCCACTGTCATCCCTTTACACAAAGGTGGAGCATCCACTGATCCGGGAAATTATAGACCCATCAGCCTAACTAGCCTGATCTGCAAGGTCATGGAACAGATTTTCATGAACCTCCTCTACAAGGACATTGGCAACCTCCAAACACTCGATCCCACACAGTTTGACTTCATCAGGGGGAGGTCATGTCTGTTAAATTTGGTCGACTTTTTTGAGACAAGTCACCAAAGCCATGGATGAGGGGAAGACAGTGCATACCACCTACCTTGACCTGGCCAAATCCTTCAACACTGTTCCCCACTCGGGCATAATAGATACATTCTCTCAACTAGGCATCAGTCTACATGTTACCAGATGGGTAGCCAACTGGGTCACTGATAGAACCCACCTAGTCAAAATAGGGGAAGCCACCTCAAGCAGTAGATTCATATTGAGCGGCATACCCCAGGGTTCGCTCTTGGGGCCTCTGTTATTTGAGATATACTTTTCTGAGGTACAGGACAAAACCAGTGGGCTATGGGCTGACCAAGTTTGCAGATGACTGCAAGTTAGGATGCATTTGTAGTTTTTTGTCCAATTATAGGTTCCAAAATGCTTCGTAACATATTGCTTTTGTATCACGTCACCAAAAAATCATTTTCAAATTAATTTAGGTTCTTAAGGAAGGGTTTCATTTTTGTGGTGATCCTAGCCTACTTATAGCCTTGGGACTTAACGATATATTTTATCCTGGTGGGATGGAGACTCTTATGTAGCAGGAGGTTTACTCTGGTAGGTTTTCTGTAATGATCTGTGTTAATTTTACCTTGGTCCAAATCTTTAGTAATCTGCATGTCTAAGAAGACTGCTGAGGTGAGGTTGTGGGAAGGGGTGAAATGCAGGAAGCTGTTTGATTCAGATAACTGACATCAGTCTTCTAATTTAGCAGCGTCTCCTTTCCACACAATAAAATTATCATCAATAAAGCGCAGATGCATAGTGATGTGTTGCATATATTTTCTGTTATAAACATAATCCTCCTCCCACTTGCCTAGGGCTATGTTGGCTAGGGGCCATAGCTGCATATATGACTATACCAGTCTTTTGTTTATAGTAATTTCCATTAAAATTAAAGAAATGGTACCTAAGCACTAAATCTAAAAGTTAACCCGTTCTTTCATGTTGTACTGGTGTGCCATTGTTGTTTTTCCTGTAAGAATCAGTCACTGTTTCAGTACAATAATTATGTGGAAGTGCAGTACATAATCATTCATCTGTTGTTAATAAAATACTGTCAGCATCAGCTGTAACATTTTTTATTTTCCTGAAAAACAATCATTAGAATCTTTTACGTGTGAGATGTTCTTCTCAGTCAGAGGTTGTAACAACAAAATCCAGGTAGATGGCAGTAGCAGGTACTCCCCCCCCCCCCCCCTGCTTGCTTGCAACCAGTGGTCTGTACACAGGGTTTTCTCTATTTTTATGTGGCTTAGGGATTCCAAAGAATTTAGGCAAGTGTGAGGAAGGTGTCAGTTAATAATCAAACAAGTTGTCTGTTAACAAACCATCATCATAAGGTGCGGTCAAGGATGTGTACCAGTTGTTGTGTGATGCCTTAATCTCTTCTAAAGTTAAAGACTCATAATAGTTTGTGTCACTCAGCATTTCTTCTATCCTCTGGTTATAGCTGCTGGTATCAGTAACAACAATACAACCTCCCTTGTCAGTCTTCACAACCTGTCGAGACTTATCTGTGCGTAGTTCTAATAATGCTTTTTTTCTCACCTTTGTTAAGGTTGTAGAACATTCTCCCTGCTAGTTTTGCAGTAATTTCCCGAGATCCATTTCACATTTAACTTCAAAGGCCGCTAAAGTTTGGTGTAAGGGTGGGCAGTAATTTCTGGGTCTTTTTATTGTTTCTTCAATAGTTTTTTCTTAGTGGTATAAGATTTGCCCTGGTAAAGAGCTTTCAGATTCACTTTTCTTAAATCAACCAGTACCTGTGCTGTGCCAGACCTACAGTGGGATACAAAAGTTAATCCCTTTTAAAGCACATTAATCTCCATGTCAATAAGTTCTTTTTTGGAATGATGTAAGTTAATAACGTTGTTGGTTTCTCTATCTGGTTCTGGGTCCTGCGGTATAGTTGGGCTCCCCCAAATATTTAATTTCCCTCACTCCTGTCCACTGCTTGGTTTTTCGACCTTCTGGAGGGCTCTGGCTGTGGTTGGGATCATTGAAACTTCTCTTGTGTCCTCTAGAGTCTCTGGGGATTGTAGTAGTAGTCTTCCTAGTGAATCTGCTAATGTTGTCCTTTTCTCAGGTTGTGACGTTGGTACTGATAATGGTATTGATACTGGTCCTGTTAGTGTTGTGGTTCATTACTGTAATGTCCCTCTTGGTAGTGTGGGTTTTGGCGTTCCAGATGCTGCTCTTGGTAGACGTGCTGTCTGTGACTGCCCTTCTGTTTAAAAGACTGATATGGGACTTATTAATGCTGACATTACTTGCTTATACTGTGTGCAAAAACAAATATCAAACACTGTTTACTTCTTTTAGCACTAACTTACAATGTTATAAAGGACATACTTTTAAGTGGCTCATGTATACATTAATCATTTTTGATGGTTCCACATTAAATGTTACTTTTGATTTTAGACTCAACACTTTTGTTACATTGTTTTTTTTTTTTTCATTTTAGGCAGTGAAAGTCTGATGCATGGGCCTAGTCTTTTTCTTTTTCTTTCTGTTTTAAAGGTTGCATTTACTCTTGAGTGCAGTCTTACACTCTCAAACTAATTGTGTTCTTAGTTAGATCCACACTTTAACAGATCCCCATGACCTTAATGCTTTATTTTTAATATTTATCACTGTATTTCTATCTTAGCAATTGTTCTTGTGTTTTTTCATCCGGGTCCCTATTATTTTAGCAAACGCAATGAATTGTGAACGCTAATTAGTCAAACATCATTATGCGAAATGGCAAAATACTGATAGCATGGAACAGCGATTTTTTTTTCCTAGGGAAAAAAATCACTGGACCATTTTTGGGACTTAGCAATTTCCTCCACTGTGGTTCGATCTCAGAGTTGTTATATTTAAGTAGATTAAAGTAGATTAAGTAGATTTTGTAGATTGCACAGCCCCCCACTTTATTTTGTAATTTATTTATTTTTTTTATGGATCAGCGATTTTTTTTCCCTGGGGAAAAAAAATCGATCTGTGTGTTCGACATTTTTTGGTTTTCGGGGATTGTTGGTCGATTATATAGCGTTCGCAATTCTGTGCGTTCGCTTATATAATGTAGACCCTTTTCATCCTACGTAGGTTTTCAGTCTTTTTTTAATTTCTCCAAGTGTCTTGGGTTTCTAATACCATGATGAGAATGGACCCCATTCCTAAGTCAAAGTATGATGAAAGTTCATGAAATTAGTATTGTTTCAGTCTTTGATGTTAGCCAGAAGTGCTCTTCGCAGCACCTGCAGTGTGCCCAGTAATGACCCCTTCTGCAATTTGTATGGAGTTACATACATCTGTAACATTTTTTAAGTATGATTGTAAATTCTTTTTTATAAGATCCGTTGCTCCTACTACTACTACTACTACTACTACTACTACTGGAACTGTCTGGGTATCTTTTCTCCAGTGTGTATTTTGCCATGGGCTGAAAGGGTCATCTTCCCTGGAAAACTCTGGTCACATGTGATACACATATATGGCTTTTCTCCAGTGTGCACTTTCTCATGTATTAAAAGGTGAGTCTTCCGTATAAAACTCTTGCTACATGTGATACATACAGATGGCTTCTCTCCGGTGTGTATTTTCTCGTGATGAAAGGGTATCCTTTTGCATAAACCTTCTGTGGCATGTGACACATTTATATGGGTTTTCACTCTTGCTGTTTTCACTCTTTTCACCTATGTGTATTTTCTCATGTTTTGAAAGGACAATCTTGTGTGTAAAACCTTTGCCACATGTGGCACATTTATTTGGCTTGTCTCCTCTATGAACCTTTTTTTTGGTATGAAAGGCCGGACTTAAATTTAAAACTTTTGCCGCACATGGCAGCTTTATACTTCTTTTCGTCAGTATGTATCATCTGATGTGTTAAAAAAATAAGTCTTTGTTGTAAAACTCTTGCCACAAGTGATGCATATATATGGCTTCTCTCCACTGTGCACTTTCTCGTGTCTTGAAAGGTGAGCTTACATATACAAATCTTGCCACATGTGATACATGCATATGGCTTCTCCTCAGTGTGTATTTTCTCGTGGTATGAAAGTGTACTCCTTTGCATAAAACTTCTGTCACGTGACACATTTATATGTCTTTTCACTTTTTTAATTTCTCCAAGTCTTCTGAGTTTCTAATACTATGATGAGAATGGACCCCATTCCTAAGTCAAAGTACGATTAAAGTTCATGAAATTAGTATTGTTTCAATCTTTGATGTCAGCCAGTAGTGCTCTTCGCAGTACCCGCAATGTGCCCAGTAATGCTTCCTGCAGTTCATACAGAGTTACATGGATTGGTAGCATATCTAAATATGATTGTAAGTTCTTTTTTATAAGACCCATTGCTCCTATTACTATTGGAACTGTCTGGGTATCTTTCTTCCACGTTACTCTCGTTTCTGCCTGCAGATCTTGGTATGTTATGACTTTGTGTCTCTCGATATACACGACACTATAATCACTGGATGTGGTGATTTCAGTGATCAATGCTACTTTTGTCTTCTTTTCTTGGACCACTGTATCCAGTTTTCTAGCATCTATCTTTTGAACTGTTGGTAATGGGTGATCCCATGTGATAGAAACTTCATCATTTTCTATGATGCCTTGTGGGTCATGTTTGCAGTGTTTTTCAGCCATTTAGATACCATAATGTTTGCACAATCCCCAGTGCAACAGTCTCGACACATTATTATGCCGTTCAGTATACAGTCCTTCTGCCATTAGTGTGTCACAGCCAGCAACAAGGTGTGTGACTGTTTCCAATTCGGTTTTCAGTTGTATGTCTATGCACCTGTTCCTTTATATTATGATTTGTTTTTGACACACAAACCTGATGAAGGGCATAACATAATTTAGGAAGTGAACATCACACCCTGTGTGATTGAACATTCACACTGCGAAGTTTCTTCTTGATTTGTTTTGGACACAGTATAGGTTGCTTATTGAGTTTTTCTGAGACTTTGAGGGATATCACTGATTTCTCTTTTTTATCTAATATTCTGCTGCAGTAAGTCTGTTTGGTAAATGTCCGGTAACTGAATGGTTCCCTCACCCCCCTTGACTCTATCTAGCCATTAGCCACAGCAGGCCTGTAAGATTGTGGCAAGCACACACAGTTACTAGGTTCAGAACTGATGTTCTAGATCAGGGTAGTCCAAACTTTTTGGCTCCGAGGCCACTTGCCATACAGTTCAGGGGCCACTTACCATACTTGGCCAGGTTTGTGGGTCACATTACCATGTCCAACATGTATCTGTTCATTCAAAACAGTTTGTTGCAGGACATACTGAGGGCCAGATAAAATGCTTTGGTAGACAGGATTGTGCAGTGGGTGGTGCTAAATTTAAGAGTAATGGTAGCCAATTTTAGCTGTTTAGTTATATAAAAAACTGTGGTTGTTGCATATCTCTTTGTGTTGTCTAGTTAATGTAATTGAGGTTACTTTGTGGGCAAATCTTCAAGCTTGTCCCTATCTTCTCCCTCTTTCATTGCTCCCCCCCCCCCTTAGTCAGTCCCCTCACAATCTTTCAAGAAAACTTTCTCAGTCTCTGCCCTTTTGGGAAATGATAATCTCAAACAGATGGGTTCTCAGTGTTGTAAAGAAAGGTTATAAATTTACTTGGAATCTCTCTCCACCCCATTTTGGAGTCCCTCAAGTACTCCCAAACCAAACTCATCTGATTGGGCCACTGTATCAACAGGAGGCTATAGAACTGTTTTTTTTTTTTTTCAACACTATTTTCTGATTCCAAGAAAGGAGGGCATGTTAGAGGCCCATTCTGGATTTATCAGTCCTCAACTCTTTCTTACATGTGTCAAGTTCAAGATGTTGAGTCTGCATTCTCATTCCTGTGTCTTTCTACAACCTTTCTTGATGACCCTGGTCTTTGATGTCAGTTTTCTTCGTATTTCCATTCATCCAGATCATAGAAAATAGTTTAGATTTTGTGCATTACAATTTTGTTTTCAGTTTTCTGCTTTGCACTTTGGTCTTTCTACAGAAGCAGAGGTTATTTTGGTGGATCAGCTTTTTTCAAAATGCATTTAACTTGTCTGTTACACATCAAAGGTCCTGCTCAAGTAGGGCCCTAATCCTGCCACTCCAGCAGTAATTACGCAATCTAATTGCTCTTTCTGGTTCCCTTTCCAAGCCAGGTCATCTCCATGGATGCTTCAGGCGTGGCATGGGGGAGTATGTTCCAAGGATAGTCAGTGATCCAGGACAGGAGCAGTCTCATAAATGTCATGGAAATGAAAGCCCTGATTCTAGCTCTCCAGTCTTTGTGCCGCCTTTTGGTCTCCAGGAACCCTTTGAATCCTAATGGATAATGCCATGTGGTACATCAACAAACAAGAAGTGACAAAATTTTACAATCTCTGCTGACTGGCACTGTCTGCTTGTGAGTAGATATTAAAACACAATCTTTTCCTTCAGGCAGTTTGCATCTCCTCTATGATGAACACAACTTTGGATTATTTGAGCAGATCAAAGATAGACCCTCACGAGTGAATACTAAACAGAAAGGTCTTCCTGCAGATTGTCCATCATTGGACCAGTTTGCCTCCACTTTAGCAAGTAACTCAGCCTAGACATGCCAAGAAAGAAAAAAAATAAATTGTCCAACGAACAACAGCTGCAGCAAGCAAACGTTCAACTTCTTATTTGAATGATACAAGTCGTGTGGTCGCTTCTGTTAAAATAATGGTTCATCCACTTAGTAAAATCAGCACACCTTTTATTGAAAAGTAACTGTGAAGCAAACCCAACTGTTAAAAAACAAATAAAACCAAAAATCCTGTTAAGCGCTTTTCGTCTTCACAGTGTGAAGACTTCTTCAGACTAATTACTTCCTCCTACAGTTCTTCTACATATAACTTCCTGTGACATCACTTAATTTACTTGATTAATTGTAATGCAATTGCATTCTGTAATTGCTCACTACTCTCTTTCTAATCCCTATTTGTTGCTCTCCATTCTTGTTCAAATACACTTTACACCTTGCTCACATACCACACATGAGTGTAAAAACAAGAAGTAAGCACAAAGACAAAGCTTCGTTCCGTAGGGACGGACACAACTGCTAGTAAAAATGTTAAAACTCCTGTTAAATACATATACAGTTTGTCCGTACCTCTACATTTCATGTTGTAGCAATTCTAATTACATATTAGTTACAATATTTTAGAATATTTTAGATCCAATAGAAGTCCGATAATAGTGTCAGTACCTTACATCTATTAATTAATGTTTTTTGTAGCTGAAATAAAAAACATAAAGTTGTTAATTCATATGTTTGCCATCAAAAACATTTATGCTATTCCCGCTTATTCAATACATTAACTCCTGTCTACATAAGCGGGACCTCTCTTAACTATGTTAACTGTATATACTAATACCAGGTAAGTGGAAAAGTCAGTCTACATGTTGGACTTTCTATTGATATTATGCACATAAATTTCGTATCTGATAGAAAAAACGAAACCTACTATTAGGGCAGGTTTAATCCAAAAATCCTATTATGGTGAAATGTACTCTAATACATTGTGCGCGTGACCACTCCAATGATGGAGTACTGCTACAATAGATTTTTCTGTCAGTTATTAAGTACATCTAAGCTTCAGTTACATCTGTTTAGAATTTTTATCCTTGATATACACAAAATAGATTAAATTTCATTTATGCCTGGATAAACACAGGCATTAGTATTCATTTGCCATATTAATTCAAGTCTCTCTAATAAAAGACTATCTGGATCCCCCCTTCCATCTTTTTTAATTTGATCAATTACACGAAATTTGAATAAGTAATCTGTTGTTCAATTATGTACCTTGCCAGGGCATTTTCTGTTTTCCAAATGGAAATCCTTACTGTTCTTATCTGTGAGAATTGCTCGATTCTTGACTGGCACACACATTTGTCAGCCATTTCTTCCTGTTTATCTATAGATCTGCCTCTCTCTGCATGTTTTGAGGTAGAACAGTTTCTGAAAGGCTTCCTTCACATCAGACCTCCAAAAAAGACTAGTCCTCCTCCATGGAATCTGAATTATGTCTTAGAAAAGTTAACACCTTCTCCATTTGAACCTGCCTCTTCCACCCCTTTAAAATTCTGCACTTGGAAGACAGTTTTGAGAGTGGCACTTACTCCAGCTGTAAGAGTTCCAGAGCTATAAGCTTTTACAGCTTCTGTTTCTTTTCTTATTTTTCACAAGGTTACAGTATACCTTATGACTAATCATTATTTTATACCAAGAATTGTCAGGGTCACCTTTCAGTAAGTCTGTTAATTTGCCCAGCTTTTTCCCCTAAATTTCAGAATAAGGGAGAAAGAATTCTACATTTGCTTGATGTCCATAGAGAGGACTAAAACAATAACAAAATATGATCAGTTGTCTGTTTACTATAATGGTAATAATCCCAGTTCCCCTGTCTTAAAACAAACTATTTCCAGATGGATTTATTGGGCTATATCTTTTTTGTTATACCTTTCATGAAAAATCCCTTCCAGAGCAGGTCAAGGCTTCTTCAATCACATCAAGTCAAAGTTCATTCTACCTGGGTTTCCAAAGGCTTCTTCTGGTGCCTTTTTCAATGATGTGGACTTGATCCATTTTAGAAGCAACAACTTAGTCTTCTATACAGACCTTTACAAAAAGTACAAATTTCATGCCATCTCTAGGGCCAGTGCTTTGTACCACCATATCAGTCCTCCAAGAAATGCCAGACTGCAGTTCCACACCTCATTCCACTTTCCAGAAACTCTAAAAGCTTTGTAAATCCATATGTGAGCAGTAGTGCAGCAGTTATCAGTGAAGGACTTAGTACAGTGTGCAAGAAACTATCACAAAAGTAGATGTCCATATTTATCACTGTTGCAGTATTTGCACCTTCCCTGCTCTCCCCCCTTTTTATTTTATATTCACCTTTCTCTTAGCTGAGCTGGACCTAATACATGCATAGACGCACACATTTATATGCATGCGTGTGAGTGTGTGTGTGTGTGTGTGTATATATATATATATATATATATATATATATATATATATATATATAAAATACACACACACACATACATATATATATATATATCTGCTGACATGACTCTTTCCCTTCTCTTTTTGCTTGTTTTCTCTCTGTCTGGAGCAGGAAAGTCCTAAGGAACTTTGGACTAGTACACTTCATGTAGTTGAGTCATGAGATGGACATACTGAAGAATTCTATGCACGTCTTCCTGTTTGTTATCTTGCTGTTAGTTGCATTTACATGCATACGTACCACAGTTCATTTAACTATTTATTGTAATCAACTAGTGTTATTACTGTATTGTACTAAGTACAATAAATACACGAAGATAACTGTTTCAGTTAATATGCTTTGCTTTCACAGTTTCTATGCAGATGTACAAGCATGTAACACAGATACTGTCAGCTTTCTATGGCAAATACCCAAAGCTTATTTATGCACAGTTACATTTACACCAGAAGGTCTGGTATTTTTCTCAAAGTCTGATGTAATACAGTTTTTTCTTTGTATAACAGATTTTCTTTGTTCTTCTAATTTATGATTTGTCCTTGATTTAAGCTCGGTGGTCCAAGGAAACTCAGTTATCTGAAATGTGGTGTTCCAACACTATCTGATGTTCCAACTTTATCTTGCTGGATGTTACATCTCTTTACTTCATTGATGTCCTCCCAGCTGCCATCTGTGTAGTTATTTTTACAGACTTTGTTTCTCAATAACATACTCCTTTACATGGATGCCAAAATCTAACTAAGCTATGCCAACACACTTACTACTTATGTTTCAACATTTTATGCTATTTCTAAATCAACCCTTTATATTTCATATTATTCTTGCAGCTTTTATTTAAGCTAATAATCATGCTAGCAGTAGTTTGAAAAGACAGTGTATACTAAATAGAACAGAGTATTCTTTCAGTTCCCCGTGTTTTTTTTAATTTGTTTGAGGAACGGACTAAACTTCAGTTAAAGAAAAGACTGCATTTGTTTCGTTAGCATTATTATTTACAGCATTTATAACTTTGCTCATATTTACAATCATAACTTGTTAAGTCATTGCAATTTTCCGTAACCTGCAGCATATTAAACTATTCCAAGCTGTCATTATTATTATGTCTCCAAGACTACCAACACCGGATGTATTTACCAATTTAACAATTTGGTTCCAGATGATGACCACCATGTGAATATATTCCACCAATTATGGGCAGTGTCAGCTTCTGTTTTTTCAGCCAACTTTACCAATTTTTCTTTTACTATTATACTGTTTACTTCATGCTGTAATATGCTGCGGTTATGATGATCCAAGTAAGTTTTAAGATCGTCTGTGTCCTGTATTATTTTTCTTAACTTGTCTAAAGACAAAGTAATGTTAAGAAACTGAATCATTTCATATTTCCACTGAAATTTTGCCATTTTTGTAGTACTGGTAGAAAACACATAAGTCTCATTTTCCCAGGTTAAATGCGTGATATTACTGATACATCCCACAAAGGGTGCTCACTTGTATTTTAACACTGGTTTATTTGAAACCACACATACAAATTGTGGTGCCACTTCGACAAACATCTTGAAGTTTAAAGGTAATATTGTCCATCTGCACATATTTACAGAATGTTCTAAAAAGCATGGTTCATAGATGGGAGAATGCTGTCCACATACGAGACCATTCATAGTGTCTGTACAATGTTTTAACGTGCGTTTTGTTATCCATATCTATGTAATTTCCCTCAAGTTGCGGTAACCAAAGTTCAGTATTGTTATAAGTAGACAAAAATATTATGGGTAATACCATGAATTGACATATTACTGTTTGTTTTGTTACATTATAGTACATGACTTTACCTACACAGAAGTTGTGCTCACACTGAGTCTGTTCTGTTAACAGTCTTACCCAGCTAGTGGATGGAATCCATCTGCTGAATGGTTGTCGCCACATGTACTCATTTTTTTAACATCAGCTTTGTCTGTAACTCACTTTGTTGTATTTTAACATGCAATGATTGTGAGTACATTTTGTCCAATCTGCAAATACAGATACATTGGTGTCAAATTGCAATCTGTCTATTAATGAAACATTATAATGATTTAAAAAACCCTCTTGATACCCTACATTTTATGTACGTACCAAACAGTGGGCTTACATTGGGCTTGCAAATGTACAATTTGTGATATGTCTTGCCCTAGTAACCTTAACTTATTTTGCAAAATTTCATTATCCACAGCATTTAGAGTTCCCACTCCTGCTCCTACTCCCCCCCCCCCCAAGAATGTGTCGTATCAGGCTCTTTTAAATCTGCATTTTGTCTGTTTAAAACTTGAAAACGTAATGTTGAAGTGCAGTATTGTCTTTTGGTATTGTTGTCCTATCATGATACAAGTAGATGGTATTTTTACCACTTGATCTGTATGAAGTACTGATTTATTACCCAGAATGGTAAGTATTCTGACCCATGGTCCTTTTCCTTGTATTACTGCGCTGTTTATACAAATAAACAGAGTATTAATAGAAATTGTACCTGTTCTTTCCCCTGTCAAATTTATTATTATTTTTGTGTTATTAACACACTGTGACATTTTTTGTATGTCTTTTCTTGTCAGAATTGTTGCATCTTCGGGGGTAATGTACAGCATCTAATAGAGACTGAGCTGTTTACCGGAATGTTTATGTCAGTCTTTGACTCTTCTTCTACTTTTATGTATGTCTGACCTTTTGTTAAATGTTATGCTTCCAAAGATACGCTATGTTTGCATTTTACAACTGAAATTGTCTTGTATTCTATTTTGTGTAGCATTTTCCCAACTTAGTGTTATTTGCGAAATGTTGTAATAAACAACTTTGATTCCGTCTTTGGCAATCTACCAAAAGGAGTCCACTGAGTACAATACTTAAAATAACAATCACGTTTTTCATGTTTACTAAAACTTGTTTGTCCTATCTACCTTTTTGGGAGTACTTTCAACTAACTTTGCACAACGCTTGACATTCAGTCTTGTACGTTATTCTAAAAAAGCAGAAACATAAACTTTATTGAGCATCTGCTCTCCCTCCTTTTAAAGGCGATACATTTTTCTGCTGATTACAACAAACAATGACTTATTTGATCCCTGTGAACTAGCAAGGTCTTGTTTTTCTTGCTTTGTTTGACTTTATAGACCAAATGCCCTATTTGTTCCATTACTTCAAAAGGTCCTTGCCAATTGCCATTCCATGGACCATCTTGTCTAAAACATTTTAATTAATACCTTTGTTCCAGAGGGAAGGTGTTGATCCTGTGGCATTATGGGGACTTTTTTTTATAAATGAAATGCTTGCTCCCTTGCCAAGTATTCACACTGCTCTGTGATGTCTTTTAACCATGTTTGATGTTGTGCTACCTCTAACAAAGGTCTGTTATGTCCAATCTCTGGATCAAAAGGTAGTTGTGTAGGCATTTTCCTGTTTGTCATGATTTCAAATGGTGAAATCCCTGTTTTACTGTTTGGGGTAGCTCTTACCCTTAACAAAATTCCTGGCAAATGTTGCACCCAATCTCGTCCCTTTTCCAAACATGCTTTTTTTAGTCTCTCTTTAATGGTTCTGTTCATTCTCTCAACTATCCCGTTGGACTGTGGATAGTAGGGTACATGAAATCTGTGTTGTATTCCTAAGAAATTACACATTTGTTTGATTAGCTGACTGACAAATTGTGGCCCGTTATCAGACTCTATAACCCGTGGCCATCCCCAATGACAAAAATTGTTTTTCCATAAAGCTTCTGCTGTTGTCTTAGCGGTTGTTTTTGTTTTGGTAGGAATTGTTTCTACCCATTTTGAAACTACATCTACTACTACTAACAAGTAGTGATATCCTCCTTTTGCCAGTGGTAATGGTCGTGCATAATCTATTTGAACTGCATACCATGGTCCATCTGCTGGCATGACCCTTTGTAACTGAGGCTTTTCACTTTTGGCATTAACATGTAACCAGATTAAGCACTCTTCTGAAACTATTTTACACAACTTTTTTAAAGCTGGGTTCCAATATTTTTCTTTGGCCACTGGCAAAAGCTTTTCACTACCTACATGTCCTAGCACTTGATGATTGTATTTTAGTAACTGTTTTGCTAGTTATTATAGCACATAAGGTAACTCTAATCCTTTTGTAGTAGGATAAACCCAGAATTCTCTAGGTGGGACCCCGTCAGTCATACATTGACTGGTCTCCTCTTCCAAACCTTGTTGCCTCTGAATTTGAACTAAATCTTCAGTGATATCCCTGTTCTAATCTACTACACTAACGTGTTGTATTGCTTCGGCTGATTTTAAATCAGGATACAACTGTCATCCTTTCTTCACTGCCTGTTTAGCTAAGACATCTGCTTTTGCATTTAATTTGAACACTTCTGAAGTTGTTTTTTGGTGGGTTATTACTTTTAAAATGCTGATTTGCCCTTGTACATTCTTTTGCCGTATGATTTTCCATATATTTTGCAAAACTTCTGCATGTCCTAAGTGGTTTTCATGCACTGTCTTGTGTAAACGTAATGAGTTTACCACATATGCATTGTCAGAGTAAATATTGACAGGATTGTAATGCTGTAGTACATACAGTACTGCTTCTAATCCAGCCCTTTGAGCTGACATGTGACCTGGGAGCTGTACTAGCTCTGGAACTCCCAAACTTTCTTTTTCTGGTAGTACAGCAAATCCCGTCACATACCGTCCATTGTCCCAGTACCTAGCTCCGTCTACAAAGACAGAGGGCAAAAAATGATTGTAGTCTGGTGATATGGGGGATTTTTCTGGCATTGTCAGATTGTCAATGCAATTATGCTGCTTTCCCTCATATTCAAGCAAGCTGGACAAGTAATATTTTTCTCCTGCTTGAAGGATTATCTTTTTTGTACTGAAAGTAGTCATCCACCTAGCAAATACTGCTTGACTGATACCATCAGTAATCTTGTTCATTTTGAAACTGTCTACTAGTACTTGCACTGCGTGATGCGGTGTCTGCACTATTATGGATGAAAAGACTGTTAGATATTCTGTTTGTTTGATTCCCCAATATATAGCCAACAATTGCTGAATACAGGGGTGATATCCCTTTTCTACTGGAGACATTTTTCGGCTGCAAAAGGTAACTGGTCTTAAAGTTTTCTGCGATCTCCTATCTCCCCCATGTGGCCACTCTCGTAATAATACCACTGATAGTGTGCTTTTTCCTGCCGCCACTTGCAAAACAAACGGTAACTTTGAGGTTGGTGCTATTAGTTCTGTAGCCCTTGTCAACTTCTCTTTCATGGCTGCAAAAGACTGTTCTTCTGCAACACTCCATTCTAGAGTGCCATTATTGTTTTGCATGGACAACATGTTGTACAAAGGTCCTGCCGTCTGTGCATAATCTTCAAATGAATTCTCTGTTGTAATTCATAATACCCATGAATTTATGCAAGTCTGATGTGGTCATGGGCTTTTCCATTTGTAGGATACCTTGTACTCTCTCTGCACATGGGGATCTCCCCATGGGCTTGATAATGGTCCCTAAAAATTTGACTTCTTGTGAAAGAAACTGTATTTTTTCACTTTTTACCTTGAATCCTGCCTCCTGCAGTGTTTTGAAAACTTCTTTCAATTTTCTTAAGTGCTGCTCTACTGTTTCTGACTGTACCAGTATGTCATCTATGTAATGAAGCACTGATCCGTCTTCTTTTAACTCACTTAGAATTTATTAGGCCTACCATTTAGTGGATAATTACCGGACTGTTTTGAAATCCTTGCAGTAACCGCGTCATAAGATACTGCTGATTGTTAAAGGTAAAGACAAATTTGGGCCAATCCCTTTTCCTCAGTGGCACTGCAAAAAATCCATTTGCCAAATCAATGACTGTGAACCACTGGCTTTGTGGTTTTATATTAGCTGCTAATTCCGGAACTCCTGGAATTACATGTGCCCTAGGGGTGGTGTATTGATTTACTTTTCTCAGATCTATGAACTAGTCTGTAACTGCCATCTTTATTCTTAACTGGCCAAATGTTTGAGTTTGTTGGACTTTCAGCTTTTTCTGTTCCTGACGTTTCCCAATCTGCTGCCCACTTTTGCATATCTTCCTCTGCTTCTTTTGGTATTGGGTTTTTGAAAAGGTGGTATAAAATCTTGTTCATTTCCCATTCCTACCAGAATTTCTAGTTTTCCACAATCTGTCGGTCCTTGTGATCACAGAAGCGGAAACTGTGCCTGTAAGGACTGCCATGTGTCCTGTGCATCTGCATGTACTGCCCCTTGTGTTTTTTTCAGTGTCTCGCCTATTTGCATGGCGCAGCATGAAGATCCTTCTGCACCCTTCCATATTATGCCATTTGGTACACCTATGACCAAACCAATTTTATAAATAATATCTATTCCTATAATGGTCGATGCAAATGAAGGGTGCATCAAAAAAGACCCCTGTATGCCTACAATATTTTGTGTAAACTGTATGGGCACATTTTTACTACCCACTGCTATGGAGCCAGTCCCATTAAAACCTGAAATGCATGTTCTTTTTAGTATCTGTTGGGAGTAATCGGCTGGTAACTGAAACAGCTGCTCCTGTATCCAATAATACATTTTTCCATAGGGTCCCCTCTACCCAAATATCAATTAGGGGCTTTCCATCCCGCCCCTTCGTAAAAGATGTCAAAAAAGAAACTTCTTGGGTGGGGCACACCCCTATTGTATATTTTCCCAGTCATCTGTATCTGATGTTTTTTCAACTGCACATAACTGTAACTGTAGTTCTTGCTCTTCACCTTCATTGTCATCCCCTTCACTGTCATCTACGTACTTAAACTTTGTAACTTCTGCTTTTAAACCTTCTGCATATCGTGGATTATCAGGTGTTTGGGCCTGAAAATCTTCCAGACAATCTACCGGATATATATAACCCTGTGGTGTCAATTGTTTTGCCTTATAGTTATTCTTTCCCTGGTTATAAGGCCTTTGCACCTTTACTTGTTGCTTTCCCATATTTTCATCTGTAACCTGATTAACAAACTTACCCTTTTTTTCTTGAGCTTCCCACCATTTCCTGTAATATGGACAATCCTTTTTGAAATTACCAGTTTACTTACAAAAACACTGTAGAACTCTGTTTTTTCACCCTGTTCTCCAGCATCCATTGGAGCCAGAGGTGCAGAAGCTACTCTCTGCTGCCATTGTTGTTCTTGATCTGTCCTACGGCTTCTACCCCACCCTTTTGTACGGACTTTTACAACTTCAAAAGGTTCCATGTCTTCATCTAATACATAGACATGGTGAGAAAAAAGATTGCCATTATCACACATTGTCTAGCCTCTCATTAACTTTTGCACTAAATCATGCAAATTTTTTGAAGTTTCCTGATAAATGCACTTAATGTCACCTAGAACTCCCTTCACTTGCTCCAGAAAACAATTAATACGCTGTTTTTGTGGGTCTGTATCAGAACATCTAAGTATTAAAACTTTGAATGTGTTGATATTGAACACTATTCAGCGAATGCTAAGAATAGCAAAAGCTGCAGAACAGCGAATTCTTGGGAAAGAATTTGGTTGGTCGTTTCTGTGGCTTCGCTATTCTTAGCGCTGTGGTGGAAAGTTACGGGTTGGGTTCAGGTAAGTGTGCGATTGTACGTTAGGGTTAGGGGCGGGTTAAGTAAGTTAGGCTTGTGTGCAATAGTGACAGACTTTAAGGTTAGGGGAGGTTTAAGTGAGTTAGGGTTAGGGCGCGGGTTAGGTGAGTGTGCGATAGTGACGGACCTTAGGGTTAGGGTTTGGGTTAAGGTACATGGGTCGATAGTAATGTATGTTTAGTTTAGTGTAGCGTTAGATGTAGGAATTTAAGTGTATGTGTGTGGTTGCTGTTTGTTTGATGTGCTTGTGTTGTGTGTGTGTTTCGGAGCAGCTAATTTTTTCCATGGGAAAAAATTTGCTGTTCTGAATGTTCGATATTTTCATGTTTAGATGTTTTGGGACCGATGAAATAGCGTTCGCTATTTTCATCTTCCGATAATGTGATATAAACTTGTTTTTGAGTGTCTTCATCCTTCATATCTTCGTCAGATTTATTAAACACTACCTGATATGCCAACTGAAAGTGATCTGCCTGTTCAAGTATTTTGTCTGAAATGGTATTATTGAAATGCTCTAACAACCGAGTAGTTAATGGTTGTCCTTGTTTAAATGTCTGTAACACTGCTGCCATCCGCTGCAGCTGAGTGTTAAGAGGATAGTTTTGTAGCTGAATAAATGTTTTAAAACACTTAGGAATAAATGTCCAAAAAATTTGGTCCAAGAATCATTCCATGCATCTGCACCTGCAGTGTAATTAACCCATTCTTCAAAAGCTACCATGTTGTAAAATATACCTTTTCTATCATTCCATTTGCGGAGTGTCTGTAGCACTCTTGATTGTTGATACAAATCAGCTGGTGTTGCTACCCCTGTAATGTCTACGGGCTGCCTGACATTTTCCCTTGCTGCAGTTTCTAATTCTTGAAGACGATCTCGTAAGACCTTCAGTTCTTCATCTAGTGCCCTGAGCTGTTCTGTACGTCTTGCTGAATCATACTGCATTTGTGTATACTTTTGATCTTTAGCTTGCCCTTCCTCCACCTCTTTTTGTAACTGCTCTTTGCACTGCTGGAGTTCAAATTGCAGTGCGTTATAATGTGCAGATTTATCCTGCTCTGCCTGTAAATCCTGTGTAAGCACGGCAAACTTTGCTTCCCAGTCTTGGAGAGTATTATGTTTACGTTCAATTGCTTGCAGCTGATCCTCTAGGCTACCCAAACATTGTGATAACAAAGTTGCCATAATCTGACGGAGACTATTCCACTCTATCTGACTATCCCGTTGAAATTTTTTAAACTGTTCATTTAACTTTTGTTTAGAGTCTGGTGATAAAGCTGAACTCCAGTCTGAACAGTAAGTAACAAAAGGCGTTACCAAATCAATGTCTGGGTCTTGTAAGAGTTTATCTTTGAAATCAGTAATATCTTTTAAAAGGGTTTCAACAATACATACAGGAGAACCCAGAAGTGTATTTGGATCAGGATATAGAGGAGAAGATAAGGGCTGTATGTCAGGGGACTTGTCTCTGGATGTAACCTGTGTAACAACCTTTCTGTGCACACTAGACAAATAGATTTAGCATCACTGTCACAAAACACACATCCTGGTGTGTACTTATAAGTTTTGACATTAGACATGTACCAGTCATAGGTAAAAATCCATTTACACAAAGCATTAACATCAGCATTACCTAATAAACTACTGTATGTGCTGCAGTTCTGTTCATACCAGTCTTTAAATCCTGACCATATATGTGCTGGACTGTCATTACTGTCTACCTGAAAGGTAGTCTTATATTTAATACTTTTCTGTCTAATGGTATGCATGCTGTAGAATGAGAAACAAAAAGAGAATTACCAGTTTCTGTGTGGAAGGTGATCAAGTCTTCCGTCGAGAAAGCGTGGAAAGTTACTTGTTGATTCTCTGAAAAGAAGGTCAACCACAGTTGGCAGATTCACCTGTGGAAATGTGCAGGACCTGTGGAATTTGCAGAGAGGCACTGATCTGCTACTGGATACTGTACAGAAGGAGGCAAATGTTTGCACTGGAATGAAATGTACTAACTGAATAAAATAAAAAAGCTGTAGTTGTCACAATAAGAAACCATTCGGTCCGTCAACTGTGGCTCGCCATTGAAGAATTCTATGAACGCCTTCCTGTTTGTTATCTTGCTGTTAGTTGCATTTACATGCATACATACCACAGTTCATTTAACTATTTATTGTAATCAACTAGTCTTATTATTGTATTGTACTAAGTACAATAAATACACGAAGATAACTGTTTCATCTAATACGCTTTACTTTCACATTTTCTTTTCAGATCTACAAGCATGTAACACAGATACTGTCAGCTCTCTATGGCAAATATCCAAAGCTTTTTTATGCACAGTTACATTTATACTGGAAGGTCTGATATTTTTCTCAAAGTCTGATGTAATACAGTTTTCTTTGTATAACAGTTTTTCTTTGTTCTTCTAATTTATGATTTGTCCTTGATTTAAGCTAGGTGGTCCAAGGAAACTCAGTTATCTGAAACGTGGTGTTCCAGCACTATCTGATGTTCCAACTTTATCTTGCTTGATGTTACATCTCTTTACTTCATTGATGTCCTCCCAGCTGCCATCTTTGTAGTTATTTTTACAGACTTTGTTTCTCAATAACATACTCCTTTACATGGATGCCAAAATCTAACTAAGCTATGCCAGCACACTTACTACTACTTATTTTTCAGCATTTTATACTATTTCTAAATTAACCCTTTATATTTCATATTATTCTTGCAGCTTTTATTTAAGCTAATAATCATACTAGCAGTAGTTTGAAAAGACAGTGTATACTAAATAGAACAGAGTATTCTTTCACATACAGTGCAAGAGGAAGGCACACAGTCTTTGATATACTGGCCAGACATATGGTATCTTTGACAAGATACTTCCCCCTTGCAAAAAAGGTTTACTCTGAATTTTAACAAAAGTGTTTTTGGTGAAATATTTTTTGAGTTTTTGACTTCCCGAGGGAAGGTGCAAAAAACAGGAACCAATGAAAAAGGACAAGCTAACCAAACTAAATGAGGGAAAGTGCCGTCAACATGCTCCCATGTAAATGCTAGAGACCAATGGCAAAATACAGTTCAGTGAACAATCTTATAAACCTAATTTAATTACTGTTCAGTAGCAAAAAAGGCATTCATCAGAAGTTGCTGGATCCATTTTCTCATTTGCACTTTAGCCTTCCAAGTGATTAGACATAAAGGGAGGTTCAGGATCCCCCTGCATGTAGTGTGCATGAGGGCACAGTCTTCTGCGGGGAAAAGTAAGTTTGTTTTTACTTTTGAAGCAAAGGAGCCTATAATAATAATTCATGTTTGCAAGCATTTCAGGTAACATATAATAATCCCCAATAACCAGGCAGACCACTGGACACATGGTTCCTATTCAGGGGCGATATTAAAGCAATGCCTGGCTAAGTGATTTGTGCTAAACCAAACAGCAGGCAAATTAATGCTGAGAGAATCAAGCCATGTGCCACAGGAACTGTAGCTCACTGCCTCAGCCCTCTATACCACCTGCCAGTTAGTTCTGTTTTCTATCCTCCATACACTGAAGAACTGCAGGAATAATGGTGCTTACCTTCTTCGTTCCTTATCAGACTTCTTGACTGTTGACAGAGAACTAAGGTGGAACTAGGCAGAACCACCAAAGTGGCGTTCCTTCATCTGTGACAAAGGAATTGATCTTGGTAGGTTTCTTGAATTAAACAGCTTATGAATTTGCTGTAAGATCTCCATTCCTGTGATTATATTTGGATAAGTCTTAGGGCCTTTCTAGTAGCACAAAGGTTTTCAGCCCTGGCTGCAGTCTTGTGGGTTCAGTGGTAGGGTAAGGCCATTTGTAGTGCTTTCTTTCTGCAAGTTGGTTTATTCAGACATTATTAGCATTGCCAACAGTTTATCCATTGCACATACTCTGTACTTTAACCAGATAAGTACTGTATTAAGGATTATTTCTTTCAGTGTTATAGAAACTGTGATTTTCTTTCTTAATTCTGTGATTAAAAAAGGGAAGTATGACTGTGGTAGGCAAATACCTTATAGGATGTTAGGCTGGAACACTGCATTAAGTCCTGTCAGGTATGTGAGGGTTTTGTACTAAAACATTTAGAAGTCTGTTTAAGACTTTTAGCTGATATCTTGAAAATTAAAAAAATATATATATCATTGCTACCACATGCCATACTGTCCATTTCTTTGTCTTCACTGTTAGACCCTCATATAAAAAGAAGTGAAGACGTAAAGCACCAAAAGAAGCAAATGACTTAGAGTGGACTCCACTTCCTCTTCTTTGAGAGGAGACAGGAGAACCTGGTGAGGTGCTTTTACAGCCTTCCAGATTGTCCATCAGCATCTCCCAGGCATCTCTAACATTGCCCCTTTGGAGACCATTATGGCCTGTTAAACTGGCACATACATTGCTAACAACTGTCCTTCTGAGACTTCTGTTGGACATCTGAAGACAAGTTCCTCCAAATATAGAATTACTTTAACAGAAGGCTAAGAGAATACTCACCAAAATCTTGTTAAAGAAAAGATTGACGCCCTCAACATGTAAACCACAGCTGGACATCCCATGTGAAAGAACACAGAAAACAAAACATATTTCTCCTAGGCGTATTTCTTCTGGGAAATCCCTACCACAAACAACCCAAGGAGTCTGATTTGGGTTAGCTCAAGTTTTACACCCAGGGCAAACTACTCTCTGTGTCTCTCTCTCTTTCTCTGTGTAGATTCTACAAAAAAAGGAGTTATCCTTAGATTTAGAGGGCAACTTGATGAATAAGGGTTTAGATTATGCCTCTCAGATCCTTTCACCTTCTAAGTACGAGTTAGACGTGGAAGATACTGTTTCCGATGATTTTCCTAGGGAAGAAATTTATTTAACTGAGACTAAATTTAAAGATGTAAGAACTCTTTCAAAATCTGACATCCAGAGAAGTTTTGTTCCTTCTTCACTATGGATGTTCCTAAACCTGTTGTATTCCACCTATTTGTTAAGCCATAGAAGCTGCCCTTTTAGCTGTTTACCTAACTGCAGATTCTTAGCCATAAGCTCCTAAAACACCTGAAACACTTCACATTGTACAGATGTCTCTCAAATATCTTTATAAATGACGTTGTTACGGACTCTGCTGTTATTTTTATTGACTTGGAGAAGAGAGACAAATTAGCTCCTGTGCGCAATTCTTTGATGAATGATAAGGAAAGTAGAGCCCTTGACAGGTTTGGTATAAAAAAAATGTATATATAGATATAGATCTATCTGTATGTATCTATATATGGGTCTATATTATATTAGACCCTCTCAAAAGTCTGTAACACACTGATAAAGGAATATTGTTTCCTGCCTCTCTTGGTAAATCAGGAACTCTAAGTCTGTTTTAGTTAAGAACTTTGGGTTATTTCTATTTGTTTGATATGTTTAGTGAAATCCATCTCAAAGGGAGTGCTATACTCAATAACTGGCATGATCATTGAGGGAGTGATTACCTTTTTAGTCCTTGATGATGTTACTTTGACAATTAGCTGGGTTAAATAAAAGATTTCCTGAAAAACATTGATGTTCATCGTGTTACCCTGCTGCAGTCATCACACTTGGGGTTATCCTGTCGTCAGGCGGTCCCACAGTCGGCCGGAATTCCAAAGTCTTGGTCCGGCGTTGGTTGCTGTCGCTTCTTCCCTGACATCAGTGCGCCAAGGGTATATATAATGCATCGGACGCCATTTTCTTCAGTCTTTCTTGCCACGCGGTGCCCGAAGCAGAAGCAGTTTGCAAGTGCCGGTCGGCCGACTCCTGAGATTTTCGAAGTCGAATTTCAGATCCGAAGTCTTCAATAAAGCTAAGTACCCCATTGGGGAAACTTTTCTTGTCTCAGACCGATGTCAGAAAAAGTTAACAATTGTATTTCTTGTGGGAAGCAAATACCTCATAAGGATTTTCATTCTTACTGCATACCTTGCCTAGGCCCAGACCACGACGTCACTGGTTGTCGTTTTTGTGCTAGGTTTAATAAGCATACTATAAAAAGACGCTTTGATTTCGCACGACACTACTTCGGTAGAAAATTTAACTACACAATGCCGTCGGAGCAACCGACTACCGGTGTGCACAAAAAACGTAAGGATAAGGACAGGCAGCCTAGACCCAAGCCAGACTCCGAGGCCTCGGCTGGACAGGTCTCCTGTTCACCGGTCTTCAGTGAGGCTCCGACGCAGCCCCTGACTACCGCAGATTTGGAACCCAAGACCGCTTCGGAGCCTTTGGCGGAGAGTGCTAGGCCGACGCAGCCATTTTGTTTAGCCCCTACCGACGACACTGCAGAAAAAGATGTCGGTGCTGCAGAAACACCTTCGGTTTCTGAAGGCGTCTTCAGACCGACGACGCTCACCATAAAAACGTATCCTAAGCTTAAGACTCCTATTAAACCAAAAAAGACTGCACTTCAGTCTCCAGTTCAAGGCCCCATGCCTAAGAAACAGATGCTTAAAATGGCTGAAGATTTGATCTCTTTAATCAGGGGTTCCCAACCCCACCCGACAAAAGGCCTAGACAAGAGGAAGATTATGCCTCCTCTGATCAAGTGTCTATTTCCTCAGGCTCCTCTGAGGACCAAGATTACTCCTTTTCCCCTTATGAAGATTCTGATGCTGAGGATTCTATTCCCTCAGCTTCTCCTCCTGAAGACTACTCCTTTGGGGAAACTTTACACACTATGAGGGAACATTTTCACTGGGAAGGTCAGGACTACTCTGACTCAAAGAAAAGGCTCAGAGAGTTTATTTTACTCCCCCAGCACAGACCACTTGCCATCACCCCAGTTTTAGACATTGTGGATGATGTTTACTTAGAATCTAGTTTGAACCCAGATTCTCTGCCTCCAGCTCCAGCCAAACCAGACAGATACTATAGAGTGCCTGACTCCCACAAATTCCTTTATAAAAGCCCTGTTGCTGATCCAGAGACGATCTCCCAGGGTCCCAAAGGGGCTAAGGCTTCTATGGCAAAAAATCCTGTACCCTCTGAAAGGGACTCCAGAGCACTAGACAGGTGGGGGAAAAAGGTTTACACCTCAGCCACTCTAGCTATGAGAGCACTAAATTGCCAATTTCACATGCTAAAATATCAGCAATTTCTAATGTCTCAGTTAAGACAAAAATGAGCACACTCCCTCAACAGTCTGAATTGAAAGAAATGCAGGATCTGTTGCATGCAACTGAACAGGTGGGCAAACATACTTTACAATGTGGGTTTGATTCTTTAGAGGCTTCCTGCAGAGCAGCTGTCACTGGGCCTGTTATATGTAGGCATGCTTGGTTAAAGGAACAAACTCTGCCTGATCATGTTAAAGCAAAGCTTCTAGATGCTCCCTTACAGCAGGATGTTCTATTTGGAGTTAAAGCAGAAGAAGTCTTAAAGAAAATGGAGGATAAGGCAAAATCTATGCAGACAGTCAAAGATTTTCTACAGGTACAGCCCCCTCACTTCAGCAGAAATTGGCCAACAAAAAATTGGTCCTTTCCAGCTACTGACAGACCACAGAGGGGTAAATACAGACGTCCAAGAGGCAGAGGACAACCACAAGCCCAATACAAACCTCAACAATGGGGCACTGCAACACAGAAGGGAGGAGAAGACAGGCCCCAAACTACTAGAAGGCAAACTCAATGACTTACACCTCATCTGGCCAAGCAACACTCTCTTGGCAGCTCCCTTGGGAGGAAAACTCGCACTTTTTTCAGACAACTGGCACATTGTCACAAAGGACAAATGGGTCCTAGACATAATTTCACGAGGATACAGATTCCATTTCCACACCTTGCCAATGAAAAGAGGAATGCCAAACCTGCCACAAAATCAATGGGCAGAGGCACAAAAACAAATTACAACTCTCATGGACATGAGAGCCATTCAACTGGTACCTACACGGGAGCAAGGCCAAGGATTTTACTCAAGACTCTTTCTAGTCCCCAGAAAGGCAATGCCTGGAGACCAATTCTGGACCTTTCAAGTTTAAACACCTTCTTACAAGTACCCAAATTCAAGATGCTAACACTACAGCAGCTTCTTCCCATGTTGGGCAAGAAAGCATGGCTAGTAACGTTGGACCTCAAGGAGGCATACCTGCATGTCCCTATCAGACAAAGTTGCAGAAGATACCTCCATTTCATTGCAGGTTTAACCCATTACCAATTCTCTGCACTGCCCTTTGGCTTATCCACTGCGCCCAGGGTCTTCACAAAATGCCTGGCACCAGTAATTGCATACTTCAGACAAAGAGGAATTCAAATATACCCATACCTGGGCGACTGCCTCATCCAAGCAGAAAGCAAGGACATCCTCATACAGCATCTGGCTTTTGTAAAACATCTTCTAAGTTGCCTGGGGTACACAGTAAACGAAAAGAAATCAAAACTAGTACCCTCACAAAATATGACATTCCTGGGTGCCAGCTTGAATACAACGGCCCAGAAGGCTTATCTGACACAAGACAAACAACTACAACTGACTCAATATTTCAAAACAATGGCAACAAAGACCCAACTCCCTCCCTGAAAAATTCTGCAGGCCTTGGGCTTCATGGCATCTTGCATACTACTAATACCATTTGCAAAGCTGCATATGAGGAAATTACAGTGGTACCTAAAAAGCGTATGGTCTCAACACAGCCACAGCTTGGACACAATGATATCTCTCATTCCCTGCCTACAACAGGAGTTTCTATGGTGGTCACAGGCATGTCACCTCAACAAGGGTCAGCCTTTCACCTTGCCCCCAGCCAGGCAAACTATGACAACAGATGCATCGGACTACGCCTGAGGGGCACACATGGCAGGACAGTGCGTTCAAGGCATATGGACTGCAGATCAAAGGAATCTGCACATCAATCAAAAAGAGATGCTAGCTGTACAGAATGCTCTGACAGCATTCAAGAACCTACTACATCCAGGACAATTTACAGTAAGGACGGACAGCACCACAGTAATGTGGTACATAAACAAACAAGGGGGTACACACTTCTACCCTCTATGCAGGCAAGCAATGACCTTGTGGAACACAGCACTGGCTTACCAAGTTCAGTTACAAGCTCAATTCCTGCCAGGAAAAAAGAACACATTGGCAGACGACCTCAGCAGAAACATCATGGATCCCCACAAGTGGAAACTGGATCCACAAGTATTTGCAATGATAAATCAAAAATGGGGCCTTTCAGACATAGACCTGTTTGCCAGCCCCCAAAACTATCAGCTAACAAAATTTTGTACAAGGACACTTCACCATCAAGCTTGGAAAGTGGACGCACTCTCATTCATTTGGAAAAACCTGACAGTATATGCCTTCCCTCCATTGCCTGTCCTCACAAAGGTGCTTCTGAAAGTCAGAAAGGAGAGACCACGACTGATACTCATAGCCCCAGACTGGCCAGGCCAGCACTGGTACCCACTGTTAATGAATATGGCCCAGGGCCCACCTTGGATTTTACCACAAATTGCCCATTTGTTCACACAGCAAAACAATCAGATTCTACACAGCAAGCTCAAAACCTTAAATCTGGCTGCATGGCAAATCACCTAAGCATCCAGCCAGCTCCTCTTTCCCAAGCAGATATGGATGTTATTCTGGAAGCTAGGAGGCCCAGCACCAGAAAGGCCTACTCGGACAAATGGAAAAGGTTTTGCGCCTGGAACCAAGCTAAAGGCCAAAATACACTTCAGCCTCGCATGCCTCAGATTCTACAGTATTTAACTGAGATGCTGCACAAAGGACTTTCTTTTTATTCCATTAAAATCCATGCATCAGCTATTTCAGCCCACTACAACACGGATCCACCCTTATTTTCACATCCACTTCTAAGGCAGTTCCTCAGAGGGGCAAAAAAACATTAGGCCCCCCAGGAGAGCACCTACACCAACATGGGACCTCAATTTTGTTCTGGAAAAACTTACACTACCTCCTTTTGAACCAGCTTTCTCTGCAGATCTACAGTTTATATCATGGAAGACTGCCCTGCTGTTAGCAATAACTTCAGCCAGAAGAGTCTCAGAGCTGCAGGCCCTAATGGCAGTCGAACCTTTCCTCATTTTCCATCAAGACAGAGTTTCTCTACGAGCTAATCCTTCCTTCATGCCTAAGGTGGTTTCCAGTGTGGCTTTAAATCAAACCATCCACTTACCCACCTTCTTCCCAAATCCACAGAACAAAGGAGAAAGACTCCTGCATTCCTTGGACATTCACAGGCAACTTCGTTACTACTTGGATAAAACTAAGGTTTTTAGGAAATCTGACCAGCTCTTTGTATCCTATGCTACAACTTCACAAGGGAACGCTATATCAAAACAAACCATTTCCAAATGGATAGGACATTGCATTCATTTTTGCTATACCCATCATGGAAAACCAGTTCCTGCTACCATTAGGCCCCACTCTACCAGGGCAACAGCTACATCTACAGCCTTCCTCAGGGGGGTTCCAACCAAGGAGATTTTGGAAGCTGCAACTTGGAGTTCAGTACACACCTTTACCAAACACCATCACTTACCACTTTACTCTAAGACTAGAGCTGGCTTCGCCACTGCAGTTCTGCAGGGCCTTCTAGCCTCCTCTAACCCTCTATGACTCCTCCACCCATCCTTAGCTTTGGGATTCTACCCAAGTGTGATGACTGCAGCAGGGTAACACGATGAACATAGTACAGTTTTGTGCCTACCATAAATGTAGATGTTCGAGTGTACACCCTGCTGCAGTCCAGGTTACCCTCCCTCCATCCCCTCTGATCTAACTGGCTAAATCTCTACAATACCTTCCTGATGTATTTGCTTATAGCTGGAGGGATTTTGTGTTTGTGCTAAAATTTCTTAAATTGGTACTAATTACTGACCACCTATTTGGGGGCACCTGACATCTGGGGCAAAAAAAACTGAAGAAAATGGCGTCGGATGCATTATATATACCCTTGGCACACTGACGTCAGGGAAGAAGTGACAGCAACCGATGCCGGACCAAGACTTTGGAATTCCGGCCGACTGCAAGACTGCCTGACGACAGGATAACCCCAAGTGTGATGACTGCAGCAGGGTGTACACTCGAACATCTACATTTATGGTAGGTACAAAACTGTACTTTACATAATGTTCAAACTAGAGGGAGCTGTGAACTCAAGTACCTAGGTCTAACCAAATTTTTGTTTTGTAAGTGGTGTGTTGTCTAGGCAGTATGATGAGAGTGATAATAGCACACTTTTTAACATTTAGTTTGAGACCATTTTAGTATACCAATAGTTTTTTAGGTCAAGTTCATTCAGGAGTGTTTAGGCATGGAATGGCTTAAGAACAACTCTCAGTTTACGGTTATCAGCATACTTTTTCAGCCAGGTGTCTAGGATCTTTGCTTGGAGGTCAGAGAAGTAAATACTAAAAAAGATGGTTCCAGCACTGAGCCCTGAGGGACACTGCTGGTAGCTTTCATGCTTTCTGATAAGTCACCTGCAACTCGCACAGTATGGACTTTATCTATCAGTCAATTTGTTATCAGTCTTATCACATATGGATCAGTTTTTAAAGCATTTAGTTGTGTTATGGTCCCGGCATGGGAAATAGTATCAAATGCTTTAGCCAGGTCAAAATACACTGGGTGTACTGTGTACCACCAAGTATAGCCTCCTCAGTCCTTTCAAAGCAATTTACCAGATTAAATAGACAAGGCCTAACCATCATAAAATCCAGACTATTGGGAGTGAAGTCTAACAAGATACTTGGTGTCACAGTTTATGAGGTCGTATGGTAATATGTTCCATGGTTTTGCAGATGAGGTTTGCCAGGCTAATTGGTAAATAATTACCTATATTGGTTGAAAGGCCGACCTTATGGAGGAGCATCACTGCTACTTTGCACCACCTAGGGGCAAAACCAGTAGCTGAACTTAAATTAGATGGTTTGAGGAGCATCTCTGCAAAGGCATGTTTACCCCTATTAGTTTAAGAAACAGATGTATTGTGTCCCACAGAGGAAGAATTTTTGGTCTTGATTAGCACGTTCAGTAAATGAACTTTAGAGGTAATTGGAGAAGTAAGGTATTCAGAATAAAATTCTAAGCGAAGAAGTTGGCATTAAATTTGTTAGCAAGGATATTGGCAATGTTATTTGGCACATAATATGAGGCCTCATTAATGAATAAACCCTGAAAAATGTAGGGTATGTTTTTTTTTTTTTTCTGGCATAGCTTAGGAATGATTTATAATTAGTTTTGACTTCAGAGGTCAGCCTAAGTTCACGGGCTCCTTTAGTGGATCTTAAAGTGTTGTTCTGGTTTATTTTTTATCCTTTTGATATTATCCTTGATTGAATTTCATAAATAATTTAAGGAGTTTCTTTTGTTGTGTAATTTACTTATGGAGAATGCAGATTTGTTGATTCCCAGTGATAAATCTAAAACATTGGTCAAGAAAGATAAAACTATGCAAGGGGTTTCTCTAGTGCCCTGATACGACAGAAATTCTCCTGCAAAACCAGGTTTTTCTTTAGAAAGCAACCCAAATCTAAATAATATAAATCAGGCATAGTCCAATTTAAGGCAAAATGGCAGGAAAAGTATTGCCTTCTCTTGAATTGCTGGCAAACTTTCTCGTCTTTGCCTGTCATTATGGGAAACACTCACTTCAGATTTCTGGATATTAAACATTGTAAGAGGAGGTTACAGGGTTCAGTGAAGTTCCAAACTAAGCCTCTCAGAGATTCCCAAAGACCAGGAGCATCTTACACCCTCTGTTATTTCTAACCTCCTCCTGCTAGGAATATAGACATGCCTTCTCACGTACGGGGTAAAGAATATTATTCAGGACTATTTCTAGTCCCTAGGAAGAAAGTGGACTGGGGCTTATTCTAGATAGAGTTGATCTCAACATTTTTGTGGGTTTCTGTCTTCAAAACACTCAACCCACCTCTGCTGCACCCAAATACTGTATTGGTTACTCTGGATTTAAAAAATGCTTGTTTACACATTCCTATCCATAGCAGCCACAGAAAGTATTTAAGATTCTCTCTTGCACTATCAGTTTATTACTTAGCCCTTTGAGCTTCCTACAACTCCGAGTTTTCACAAAAGTGCTTCACTCTGATTAAGCCTTTTGAAGACTGCAAGGAATTCATATCTATCTTTAGCTGAATGATTGCCTAATTCAAGTAACTTCCAGTTAATAGGTACTGAAGACTTTGGAGTTTACCATGCATTTGTTTCAGAATTTAAAATTCACTGTTAATCAAAAAAAAAAAAAAACACAAACGAAAGGAAATGCCTTCCCTAAACCCTTCATCCAGAGTCCTTTGTTACCTAATAGAATTTACATTAATGGCAGAATTTCTCTCACTGGATAAGACAGTAGCATACAATGCCTACTTTCAAAATCTGGCAAAACAGAAATCTGTCAACACCAGAGAATTTTTGATAGCCTTAGGGTTTGTGCCCTCAGCTGCTCTCGGGATTTTTCATGTCCAGTTTCATTTGAAGAAAATCCAATTGTTGCTCAGGTCAATGTGGACCCAACACCCAAACTTTCTCAGTCTACAAATTTTAGTTTTTCATTGTCTAGTTCAGGATTTGCTCTTGTGAGCCAAACAGGTGCATTGCAGCCCTGGAGTCCCATATGTACAACTCCCACCAGTGCAGAGCATTGCAACAGACACCTCAGACTTTGCAAAGGAAGCTTTCTTCCAAGAAATCAAAGTTCAGGGTGTTTAAAGCCCCTTGCACAATAAAAGTCACGTAATTATCAAGGAAATGATGCCCCTAATCAGTAGTCTCAAAGCTGTTCAGCTGTGGATATTGACAGTGGATGACAGCTTGGGAAGATGCCATTCATCACATCTTTCTAGAAGCAGTCTACATTCCTTCCTATGTGAACACAGTGGCAAATTCTCTAACCAGGTGTAGGACAGACTCTCACAAATGGATATTTAACAGAAAGCTCTTTCAATTCATTTATTAGCTCTGAGATCCTTAAATAGAGCTTTATGCATCAGTACAAAATGGACAGGCAGCTGAGTCTGTTTTACTCCAAAAGTCCTTTCAAACAAGAAATAGCAATACATACCTTCTTGATAACTTGGAAGGGAATGTGTGTATATGCCTTTTGACCTTTTCCTCTTATTCCCAAAGTGCTTCAAAAGATAACAAGGAGAAATCTGATCTGAGTTTGCCGCTGCTGAGTCCCTTTTGACCAAGACAGCATTGGTTCTAACCTTTATTGGTAATACAGATTGTGGCAAACAGCTGCCTGGAATAGTTAAAGCCCACTCTGCCAGAGCAGTAGCAACTTCAGGGAGCTTTTAAGCAAGGGGTGGACTCAAGCTATTCTGTAAGCAGTCAACTTAGTCCTCAGTCACCACAATCACTAAATATTACAAACTAGATGTGCAGTCTAGATCAAGAACTTGTCAGAGATTTGGGATGCATAGCTGGACTTTAAAAGACCCTTGTGGTCTTTAGCCTAGTAAACACCTATGAACCTATTTGCTAAGGTTGCCCTTCATGGCATCCTACATTTGGAGGAAGTTTCCCCTTCCTCGACTCAATCTGGTCAAGTTCTGGGAGTTGTTTGATCTGATGAAGAACATACAACAATTTTGTAGTTGATTTTTCATAATGGTATTATTTTTCATAATGGTAAATGTTCAGTAGCTCATTGTTTGCAGTACCTTATAATCTCCATCCTCTCTAGGGATGGACAATTAAATTTTATCTTGTGGCAAGAGTGGGGTATGTTTTATCTTCTGGACATTCTCCACCCTACTCTTAGTGCATTTGCCGAATTCACCTTCATCTTTATCTTGGGAGTCTGCTCTTTACTTGAGATGTTATTCTTGTGTTCTTCTCAAATACTTTCTTTATCAGGGCAGGAATACTTTGAAAATGGTACAGATGTGCTTACTTATTGCATTAGCATGCTGCTGCATACCTAGGGCAGATGTACAACTCACTGGGGAAGGATCCTGAGCTTTAGAGTGTTGGTCAGATGCATGGAACCTTTGTAGGGAAAGTCCCACATGTTAAGAACGTTGCAACAGTGATTTATCTGAATATGTACAATTATGGCAAGTTCCCTACACAACTGTTTTTATGCTTATTTTGAAACTTCAACATTGGACGGATTGGAAGCTCAGCAGTAGCTGGAACATGTAGCCTGAGGAAAGAGGCTGATGGACGCAGATGGTTTGTCAAAAAAAGAAAAGAAAAAAAAACAGTTTTTATGGTCCAAGGTTCTAGATTCTTTTTTTTTTTTTTAATGACTTTGTCACTTTCCACTGTCCAAACCGGTTAGAGGTGCTGCAGCCAAAGGTTATTTTTTTGTTTTTTTTTCCTTCTCAGTCTTGCTTCTAAAGTAAACTAATTTTAGATGACCTTTCATTAGTCATCTTAAAACAAAATGAATGTGTTCTTAGTGGTGGATCCTCAATTTTTGTGGAGCCTGAAACACTTACTTGAATTTTGGACTTCTTTTAGGGAAATTTATCAGTGCATGGTCTCTCTATGCAAAACTTTTTATTGGGCCTGCATTGACCTACCCATGAAGATGCATTTACAGTGACAACTAATTTTATGTGCCAAGACGAAATACATTTGTGTATGAAACTACATTTTAGGTGTGTTAATAATTCTAGGAGATGGTTTTCTTTAAACAACTAGACAGTTTCAAGGCTGAGTACACTTTGTGTGTGGATGGGAGAGTTGACATGAGGGGTCTGCTGTGAACTACATAAAATTCTGCTGCTGAAGATTGCAAAAGTATGCAGATTATGAATTATCAAGAATTATTTCAACTGGGCAGTACGTCCAAGTGGTCGTTTGTGATTTGTGTACTATCTCACTAAACAGATGCAACTAAAATAAAAAATAAATGTGTATATTTTATCTACTTGTAATATGAACCAAGAGCTTATTGTGAAGTAGTGTGTGCACGTATGGGAGGAGGGATGACTTAAAAGCATTTAGCATGTCAGATTGGAATTTCTTTGTCTTTAAGCTGAAACAGTAGCAAGTCAAAACAGCACCTTACAAACAGATGCAAAGCTTTGCTCTGACAGTTGTATCAGGAATACAGAAAGTTGGCTTCTGGCATGGCTGTGAAATGCCATCTCAAATTCCAGTGTACAGTAACATAATAACGTATGTTAAGGAACTTCATTTCTTTGAAAAAAAAAATGAATTATTAATTATTGTTCTTCAATTCAATTACCAGTTGGGATGCCATCTTTGTGAAGTCTACATGCCCTGCCCGTATTCATTTAACTTTTTACTGGAGTCTCCAGTTTTATCCAGCAACCTAAGTACTTGATTGTCATAATGGTAGTCCTCCAAGTGGCTCTCGCATGCGCGCGTGTGTGTGTTGTATATGTCTGAATCATGCAGTAGACTAACATCCCACCCAAGATTATTCATGCCCTTATGCCTGCTGTTTGCTGTGTTAGGTCATGGCACTGCTTGCTCTTTTACTAGAAGAGTGTATGAATTAATATTTGGTCCTTCTTTCCGTATAGCAGCAATGTTCATTATATTACTTCTCAGAAGGTTTGCATATATTAGGGCATTTCTTGAAAATTATTTGTAAATCATGCCAGTGAGCTCTGAAGTTGAAGTTGTCATGTGCTTTTCATAAGAATGAATAGAGAACAAGTCAGAAGTGCTAACTGGAAATAAGTTTCTATAAATAACTTTGAAGTTCTATTAAAAATAATTGAAGACAGGTCGACATGATTATATGGACAGAATTTTTTGATTTCCTTACCAGCATATGACATGCTTTTTCAAGGTCTTTTACAGCAGATGGATTATTGCTGTAGCATTTAAAATGAAATGATTTACGTCATCTTTTTGTCAACATAAAACAGATCATGTATAGGATGTTGACTTCGTGCACAGAAATCTCTTTCGTCTCCAAGTAATTATGGTGTTTGTGTCCCAGGGACTTGTCTAAAACAATTCCAGCTACAGATTATTTATTCAGTTTTGGTAGCTGGGTAAACCAAATGGAGCCAACTGCCCTATATTCATGTAATTAGTTTTTGTTAACTGTTTCAGGCTCACTGCCCATTTCTAGGAAGACTTTGACTAGATAAGCACCTTTGTATGCATCTTGTACTTGGCATGTTGAAGTTATAGGAGACACAGGTTTCCAAGGTGTAACATGTTGAAGTAAGCTGTAGAAGGCAGTACAGAATGATGAAAAAGGGCTTAGGCTATGAGCTGCAAAAGGAAAGACCTCCTTTAAAATACCTTCTCTACCTGGGTGCATATTGTGCAAATCTAAGTGATTCACCTAACTTCCTTGAAAGTCAGGAAAATTGTTGTTTCAGTGAGTGTCTTATTAAGGCTTAAAAAAAAAGTCAGTGTGTTGGTCACAGCTCAGTACTTGAACAAATACTTTGCACTGCCAGTTGTGAAACTCAGATACTGCTAACAGAGGCATTTAGTAGCTAATTAAACAGTAATCGGGTTTCATAGACCTTCTGTGGGCCTAAGTAGCCTTAGTAACCCTTGACAGCACATAGATAAATTACAGCTTAAACTTGTCATATGGTGTGTGTTGGATTTAATCACCAAGCATAGCGGGCATACGCATGGTTCAAAGCATGAAGGCAGACACTTAAGTCAATACCTTCATTTTGTGATAGCTGCTTTGTTCATTTCAAGGTCAGGGAGCCAGAACCAATCACGTTTTGTGTGCATAATATAGATAAAACTTTGCTGGATATGATGCCAGACTGTTGCTGGACACAACACATGCACCCATACATGCCTTCATTTATCGATGACACATGCACCTATGGGTATGTGAAGGCTCATCATTTCACCTGTAGCAGAATAATTTTACCACAGTGAGAGAGAATTTTATAGATTTTGGGAGAATATCAACCACGCAGCAAATTGATTTACACACGACGAATATAAAAGGTTATCTTGTACTAATTTTTAGGTAAAATCTGTGTTTTGTGGAAGTGTTTACGATATGTATGATAAACCCACTGTATGATAATTCACACTTCTGAAGGTTTTGTATTCCTTTAAGAATTTGCTTTGCAGACTTTAAGGTATCTGTTTGTACCCTGAATATGTTAGACCAGAATTTATGTAGTTATAACTCTGCTCAGCTTATCAGTTATTTAAATTGGAAGGAGGAACTACTTTATTTAACATTATGCATGGTAAATGTTTGTTCGGAAAACTGCTAAATGTAAAATTCAAACTGCAAAAAATGCAAATGTCCATTTTATAAGGTTAGTAAGGTTCTTGGGGTGGGAATGGTACAGATATTGCCACATGCCCAAGAATTGTAAAACACTTGCTGATTGGGATCATGCCTCAGAATACCCCTGGGCATTGAGTAATTTCTGTACCATGCTCACTGCCTTATGCCTTACCGCATATGTATATCTTACCCAGCTTTTGTTTTTTAGTCAGAGTTGTTAAGAAATGGGCATTAATGAGTATTGTGAAGTATGGAAAATGTTACTGTCCTAGCAGACTGAGTTCATAATCAAAGGAATTTGGTATTCCAGTATGTACAATGAGGGCACGACAACAACCTTGCAGCAAAAACCCAGTCCACAAAACCTGCAGACAGCTAAATAGCAGCTGTAGGTACAGGCTGCACATCAAAATAGTTCAGTTCCTTCTCAGAAAACCTTAAGTTGCAAATTGAACCAGAGTGAGTTGGAGATGCTGGTTCTTCATAGATGCCTATCAGTGCCAAATTGTTTCCTCAGTGTAAATTGTGGGATGATTTTGATAGTTTTATTTGTCCATTTGAAAGGGTCTGCAATCAATATCAAATAGACTAAGAGCATTGGTGACCTTTGTAATCTGCATTTAGCTAAAGCTCTGAGTGCATGCTGTTTCCAAAATGTCAGATGTGAATTTTTTGAATTATGGCATTGTTTATATGAATGTTTCAAAGTTACTCCTGAAGTTTATAGACAAAATTCATAGAGCATAGAAGAAAGGTAGATGACAGTATGAGTGATTATACTGCAAAAACCAAGTACCTACTCATAGGTGAGTGAGTGAGTGAATGTTAACTCACTACTTTTGAATGGCTATGAGATTTTAGAAGATATAGGAGTGTACACACAGGCAAAAGGGATAACCTGTGTCTAGCTGGCTTGGCACAACTGCATATCAAGAGGGTAGTCAGTACAGCACATAGGTAAAAGTGAACCCTTTGGGGAGTCTAAGCCTTCACAACTGGTTGCAAAGGCAAAAAGGGAAAATACTGACTCAAGTTTATGAAAAGGTCTTGAAGTAAAATGTATCCAGTATAACCTAAATGTTTTTCAAGTGCTCACAGCTTCATGTTAAAGAACATGTAATTGAAGTAATAAAAGTCACAACATGGTAGTGGAGTACTGCCTTGAAACTGCAGCTGCTCCAAATTATCACAACATGTATCTTACGCTTGTAGGTGGAAGAGAAACTATTGTTAACAGTGATACTGCATCAGATGTAATGGCTTTTGAACTTGAATTTAGAGAAAAACATTACCTGACAAAGTAGTCCATTCCAGTTAAGGCCTTGGGAAAACCATTTATTTAGGTGCCAGTGGTTAGGGTACATTTGGACTGAGAACTGGGATAGAGAAACATTTGGTGACAGTGATTGATGAAGTCGTAGTAGATCTAGTAGGTGATGACTTTGAAAAACCATTGCCTGGTGTACTTGAACTTACACTCAGCCAAGCAAGGAGGCAGTCAGTTGGGAAAGTTAAGGGTAAAACCCATACAGCACCCACACCTCCAGTAAATTCTGGTAATGTGTCCACTCTACAAAAGGAAATTAATGAGAGCAAAAAGCCTGCACTGAAGCCACAGCTGTCAAAAGCTATGTGACTTCTAGACAGAGTTGTTTCAAGGGAGGAAATGATTGCTATAGAGTTAGACATACTGTTATCACAGTTTTCAAAAAGCACTATACCTCTATTATACGGATAACTGAGGAGAATTATAATGAGAGAAAGTGAGTTATGGCAGGCACAATTCTCAGAAGTGACTTTACAAAACTTGAGGCTGTTGACTAAAGGAGCTCCTAATTCTGAAGCACCGGGATTGTCTGTATACTGGAAAAAGGGGTGACTGTACAGAAAGTATAATCCTAGAGAAGGGCTGGATAGAGAGGCAATCCACCATTTGGTAGTCCAGGAGCCTGTTATCAAGCTGTTTTAAACATATTTATATTTTTGTATGTAAACCGGATTAGTGGTAGGTTTCAAAGGTCCCTTTTCACCCACTTTCTGGGCCATTAGGCAGAGACATTTTAAACTGCGAATCTGGTATAATGACATGCATAACAATTCACGCATTCTTTTTAATACGTACATAGACAGTTATCAGTAATCTAAAATTTACTATTCTTAACATTAAGATGTTCGTCATAGTCATCACTGCTACAGTAGCCTTAGCTATATATTGGTTATATGCTGCCAAGGATATAACAGCCAGCCAACTTTCAGCTAAGCTGAGCTAACTAAAAGACAGGTTTGCATGCCAAGCCCTTCAGAGCTTTACAGCTGCCAAAGAGTACATTCTTTCAAGGTTTTCAAGGATCTGCTTGCTGTGTTTCTTTCTTGTGCAGATGAATTCCCTTTGGTAAAAAACGTCCATTTTCTGAATATTGTTTGTTTTATCACTTTCCTGTTCAGGAAAGTTATTTTAAAGCTAGGAGATTTGTGTTTTAACAGACTGTCATGAGATTGTATTGTATTTTTAAATAGGAGCTCTCTTATTCCCTTCTCAATTTAAAAGTTGTGTAAAGTAACTGAAAATCATTTTTTTCTGTGGAAAAACTGTGTTTATTTTATTTTTGGGGGACAACAAATTGTTTTTAAAGTGCTTTTTTATTGCATTATGTGTGTGTGTATGTGTGTGTGTGTGTTTTAAGGTTTCTACCAGACATTGTTGCTTGTCTTCTCTGGGAAAGAGGCACCACTGTCGGTCCTTATTCCAGTCACAAAAAGAAAAGGTTAAGCAAACAGCTTTCACCACCACAGAGTGCTAGCAATTTGTCCCTGGTGGGTGCTGTGGCCATTAGTTGTATCTTGAAGTACTCCTCTTTTTTCCCAGATTCCTCTGCTATAGCAACTACAACCTGTATGGACCAGGGGTTAGCCGTATCCTCTGTGGCTTTTGGAGTCCCCTCAATCGGCAAAGGAGAGCCACTTTTGTCTGTCCTGGGAAACGGAACTGGGAAGGTTCCCCTGTTGTATCAGAATGATGTGCGATGGGCCCCATTTCTCTTGTCAGAAAGAAACAGAAAACTGAGTATATACTTCCTTAGACAGAAGTAGTTTACTAGGTCTGGCTCAGGGTTTAACTCAAACTGTTGATCCTTCTTGTAAAATAGTTTCTGGTAAAAGAAAAAGGGATTCCTCTTTGCCTGAAGAGAGTCAAGATTTTGAATCTGGACAGAAAATGAAGGGACAGATGGAGGGTTTTCTTGTCAAATTTCTGATTCAGACTCATAGTTGAGCTCAGTTGCTAATTCTTCCTGTGGGGGTTTCTCTTTCTCTGAGACTGTTGTAGAATGTGCCAGTGTTTTCTGTGGGAGATCGCTGAGGTTTGCCAGTCACTCAGAAAATACTAGGAGTTGTTAAGGACTTTCCAGAGCCCGCATTCATTCCTCCTGCTGTGTTTACTTTAGAGGATGTGTGTGTGTTAACTGCCTGCAATCTTCCTGATAGTTGCTAAACAATTAATTCCAATCCTACTCTTTCTGATAAGTATGGAAAATTATTGATAAGTATGGGAAAAAGTATATACTTATGCAACTTGGATTTTCAGAATTTTGAACTGTCCAGCTCCTGTGTTAAAGTTTGTTCTAACTTATTGTGAAAGTATGAGGGATGCTTTATCTGCAGTTTCTTCTTATAAGGAAAAATCTGCATTAAATAAATTAGTTTCTTCTTTTGCACAGGTCACTGCTCATTGTTTTGCAATATGTTATGACTATTTTGATACTTCCAGGGCTGTAGTCACTGGTACTGTTTTGAGGAGGTTTGCATAGCTGCACTGTCAGAACCTCCTAAATGATGACAAAAATTGGACTTTAAATTCCCCTTTTGACAGAGATTTGGTAGTTCTTTTCTCTGCTGCAGAGGTGCTCAAGAAGTGGTATGCTGATCCAGAGAATCTCCAAGATTTTTGAGCCCTTCTTTTCCAATTTTCTAAGGGATTCTGTAACTCTTCATTCAGTTTTGGCAAAAAGCAAAGCAGTCTCAACAAAATGCATATAAGCAGACATTTAAGAAGAAATGGCAAGGGGTTCCAAAAAGAAGCCTCAAGTCTCCCGAAACCAAGGACAGTCATAACATCATAGGAAGTTAAATACTCCTCTTAAACAGCGATAAGGAAAAGTCCCAACAGCCGAGAGCAAGCACACAAATAACCAAAAAGTAAATAGCCCCTTAGTGAACGAAAAAAATCACTTCTTTATTAAAACAAATAAACGTAACGTAAATCGTTTTTCATCTCACTGGTAGTGACACTTCCTCAGACAAAAACTCAAATGTAGAACATTTTCTTATAAGCCCAACAAGGTTGCTAATTAATACTTCTTACATTAATCAATCAATTAGTAACAAACAGTTTCAGAATAGAGACTTTCCCAGCTTGATGTCAAACAGTGCTACATTCATGTTGCCGTTTTCCAAAGACAGTGGAAGACACTTAAAATTCCTAAAAATTCTAATAATTTAACCCAACCACCTTAACTTTAAAAAATATTTTAATTAAACCCCTAAAACCTATTAAGTATAAATTACTACTTCAAACTTTTTGACCCTAAGTTAATTACATTCATTACATCTCGTGCATCCGTTGACTGAAATATTTTATCTTGTATTAAATACTTTGTATTACCTGCATATCCACAATCAATTAATTTGCACGACCCTTTCAGTTCATCAATTTATCCAAATGAAGTAAAATACATTAAAAACTCAAACAAGGACCTAACCGTATGGTTAAGCCTGTTTTAAAATTACTTTCTAGTCATTTTCCACGCAACTTCCACTCTTACAGTTGCAAATATGTGTCACACAGCTACATAGTGCGACCTACATTTAAAGCAACCATGCACTGCTGTGGATAAACTCAGTTAAGTGGAATTCCCATTCAAACACAGAAACTTAGATGAACAATATAGATATTTAAATTCAATACAACCAAAGTTTGAAATTGGGAATACATTAAAATATTTGGATTTATAATTCCAAATATTAAAAAATAAAACACCAGTTAATCTTCAAATATGAAATATAAAATATATATATATATATATATATATATATATATATATATATATATATATATATATATGTATATATATATATATACCCTTCATATATTAAATATTAGACTTGAGAAATCAAATATTAAAATGTTAAATATTGATTATAATCCACTGTCCCTGTACCAAATAGTATATATCTTCGGCTGATAATCACTAATAATCTTGCCAAGCTTTTTAATTTTAATATGCATTTAATCGAGTAATACTCATTCAATCCTGGGTACTGGCAGGCTCTAGTCCGTATTTGCCACATTAGTTCTAGTTTTTCCAGCATCAAGGAACTTGGTCCTCCCCTCATCTCATCCACCCAGGCCAAATCTATAGCTCTGAATTTAAAGGAGTGTGTTGGGAAGTCCAAAATGTGTTTAGCGATTGCACTGTCCTGCTTCAAGGTTTGGGTACTATAAAGGTGTTCATACACTCTTCCTTGAATTTCCGGTTGGTTTTCTCGATGTAGAAAACAGGACAATTCTGACAGCATGCCAAATATACCACGCCTTTGGTGTTGCAGTCAAATTTCTGTTGGGTCATATAATCCAACCTTCTGATGTTAAATTTTTCACCTTTGTCCATATATGGACAGTACGCACACCTACCACATTTAGCCATACCTATCCTTACTGTTGGTGCTATTTACTCTTTGGTTATTTGTGTGCTTGCTCTTGGCTTTTGGGACTTCTCCCTATCGATGTTTAATCATAGAAAGTTACTAGGCTAATGGCCCTAAGGCCCTTTAAAGCTTAGCCAAGTTTTTACCCTTATTTCCACGATCAGCACCTATTGCCCCTGTGCAAGAGGTACCCAGGTGGAACCTGCTGGGTGAGTTTATGGTTATCTATCCAATCATCCAGTTTGCATTTGAAGAGGGCCAATGAGGTGCTCTGTTTGACATGAAGTGGGAGTCTGTTCAAAAGGTGTGGTAACCTCTGGGAGACAAATCTGTCCCTCCAGCAGGTTTTATTAATGTCACATACTAGGTTAAGGTCTTAAGGGCTAGTAACCCGTGTACCACTTGAATTACGGATATGCAGAATTTCCAATAACGCAGGGTCAGAGATTGCCTTGTATGCAAGGCAGAGATCACCTCTGAGTAGTCTGTATGAAACAGAATAAAGTGACAGTGATTTAAGACAATTCACCAAGGACAGATGCTGAAGACCTTGAATTTTCCTTGTGAGGAACCTTTGTGGTTTCTTCAGTTGTTGCAGGTGATTAGAAAGGTACATACCAAAAGCAGTGTTGTAGGATATTGACATAATTTAGAGATTCTATGACCACTCCAAGTTTGCAGTCATCAGCAAACTTTGTCAGCCACAGACCTTTAGTTTTTGCTTGTACTTCAAAGAAATATATTCCGAACAGTAGATGTCCCAGGACTGATCCCTGTGGAACACCACTGGTTATAAGTCTATTGTTGGAGGTGGATTCCCCTGCATTGACTGTATGGGTTATGTCAATGAGCCAGTTAGTGAACCATCTAATGGTATAAGGATTGATACCTAGTTGGGTGAGTTTGTCAATGATGCCTGAGTGGAGAATAGTGTCAAATGCCTTTATTAAGTCCAGGTAGGCTGTATGCACAGATTTCCCCTCGTCCAGGGCCTTGGTGACTGTCTTGAAGAAGTCCACCACGTTTAATAGGCATGATCTCCCTTTGACAAATCCAAACTGAGTAGGGTCAAGTGTTTTGAGATTACCTATATCTTTATTGATAATATCCATGATGATTTGCTCCATGGCCTCGCGGATAAGGCTAGTCAGGCTAATAGTTCCTGGGATCAGTGGAAGCACCACCTTTGTGCAAGAGAATAACAGTGGCTGTTTTCCATTCAGCTGGTATGAAGCCGTTGCTTAGACTACGATTGAAAAGAGAACCCAGTGGTGTTGCTAATTCATTTTAGAGCCCATGTAGGATGAAGCCTGGAGTGTTATCAGGTTCCATAGATGGTGTGTCCAGCAAGTCTGAATGACTATTCAAGAAACCTTGTGACTTCCTCCCATCCTAGCACTTTTCTTCGTTCAGAAAGTTTAAATCCTCCATTTTTTTCTCTTTGGCAACAAATAATTTCATATAAATGGGTTCTGCAGATAATTCATCAAGGTTACAGATGGCAGTGGGAGGAAATTCCTCCTTTTACGGGGTCATCGGGGTCATTCTACATACTCCAGATCAGACTCTGTTTCCTCCGGTTCTTAATCACATGCTGTCATAAAGAGTGATAGAACCAGTTCATCCTTCCCAAGTGGGAAAGGGTTTTTATTCAAGGATATTCTTAGTACCAAAGAAAGAAAATGTTTGGAGACCATTTCTGGATCTTTCTTTCCTAAACCAGTTTGTGATAGTGCCCACATTCAAAATGATGTCATTTCACAACCAGCTAACTTTTCATCCTCTTTCAAGTTTCCCAGTAACCCTAGACCTAAAAGATGCTCATCACATTCATCCAAACTTAAGACATTTCTTAAGGTTGTGTGTGTCTGGACCTCATCATCAGTTCTCTGTCTTATCCTTTGGACCATCCACTGCACCAAGACTGTTCACAAAGTGTCTACCTCCAGTTATAGCTCATTGCAGGTTACAAGGTATCCACATTTTTCCATATTTAGGCCACTTGCTTATCTTTGCAGAGTTTTTTGCAGAGTGTCAGGAATCTCCATCTTGGCATTCCTTCTTGATTCCTTCACACAGGATATAGTTTTTGGGATGTCAGCTAGGCACTTCAATTCAAAGAACATTTGTATCTAAAACTAGATCTGTTTCTAAGGTTTTCCATTCTAACGTTGGTCACTGCAAGGTAATACTTCATAATTTTGGGTCTTAGGGCTTCTCTGATTCTCATGATTCCCCTGGCAAGACACCACATGAGAAAGATACAAGGGTATGTGACATCTCTTTGGTCCCAGCACCAACACCCTTTGTGTTTTAAAATCCCTGTTCTGAGGTTTGTCAGAAGATAAATCATTTGGTTGAGAAAACCGATATCCTTAAATCCAGGTCTCCCCTTCTCCCTCCCTATTTCAAAGCATTCAGTCATCACAGATGTATTGGACTTTGCTTGGGTTGCAATTTCAGGAAGACTAAAAGTGCTGGTTGTGTGGGACACCAAAGACTGACACAAGCACATCACTATCAAAGAGATGCTTGTCCTGATGAAGGTATTTAACTTTCTGAGTCATCTTTGATTCCTGCAACCTCTTCATTTTGTTGCAGACAATAACAGCCATGTGGTACATTAAACACGGGAGAGCCAGGTTGTACCCCTTTTGTAGACTAATCATGTTAGTTTGGGATATAGCTTCACAGTACAACTCTACAGGCATTGTACTTTCCATCAGAGTAAAATTGTGTGGCAGATAAGCTGAGTAGGACCAAGACACACACTCAGGAATGGAAACGAAATCAGCGAGTTTTCCAAGATTTGATCAATCTGTGGGCAGATCCACAGGTTAGACCTCTTCGCCTTCTCTTTGAAAAATATATTGGCATGATTCTGTTCTAGGGGTCCATTCAAGGACTAGAAGACTGATACCTTTTCTGTTCCTTTGACAGGAATGTTCATGTATGCTTTTACTCCCTTTCCACTAGATATCCTGGGTACTTCTGAAGATTTAGAAGGAATCCCCTAAGATCATTATGGTGAATTCTTTCTGCCCTAGGCAACAGTGGTTCTTCCTTCTTTTGGAAATGGCCAGGGGCAGTTACCACAAGCTTCCTCACAGACTGAATCTACTCACAGAAGAACAAGGGTTTTGGATGCACCCCAACATATATCAACTTCAGCTGACTGTCTAGATGATAGGGTCTTAATTACTTTTGGACACCTGTTTACTGAGGAAATGCAGTAGGTACTAATAAAGGCAAGAAAGGCTGCTGCTAGAAAATGATATATTAGCAAATGGAAAAGGTTTTCGAGTTGGTATCAACATCAAAACCAGCACCCATTCATGGCTAGTTGTTTCCTGCTTTTACAGTGTTTGTGGGAGTTCAGAAGAATAAATAACACTGTAAGATGAAGACACGGTGAATGCTGCTATGAAATAATCCCTTTATTATCCACAAAGTTAAGCAGTTTCGGCCAAAAAACAACTATGGCCGTCTTCAGGAATAACATGAAATCAAAAAAAATTCTTAAATACCCCTCCCCAGTCTAAAACATCCAATCAAGGTGGAACGCCATTTAAAAAAAATTTACATAAATACTGTTGACTAAAACAATAAACCATAAAATATATACACACACACACACACACATATATATATATATATATATATATATATATATGGCCTTTCGTATTCCTCTCTTAAGGTTCATTTATCGGCCATTTCATCATATTTACCCATGGATCCTCCTCTTTCAATGTAGTCACCTGTCAAAATGTTTTTGAAATGGGTTTTGCATACCACTATCACAGTAAGTAAAATGTAAATGTAAAAAGAAAAATCCGTGGTATCTCTCAAAGTCTTAGAAAACCTAGTATGCGACCTGTACTGGGTCAAAAACAAACCAAGCAGAAACTTTGCAGTGTGGAGCTTGTGAAGTTCATTCCTTGAAGTATGTAATGCACCTAGCTCAGTAATAAAAATCGAACTTTGCAATACTTACTACAAAATAATAAAATAGTAGGTAGTCCACAGTTGAGTTAAAAATGGAATATTCTTTTTTGAAACACACAAACAAGCAATCCTAGTTGAGTATAATGAAAAGCATTGAAGACTTTCATTATTTATATATATATATATATATATAATCAGCTTACTTAGAGAAAGGGAGTGGTTACAGAAGGTGGTTGTGTTAAGAGCAATAAAAGCAGTAAACTCATTCTTTTAACTAAGTCCCCCTTCTCTGTTAACACCATAATGTAAGCTGAGACTGTGCTACCTTAGAACTGAAACTAAAAGGCTAAAGACAAATTAAAACATATAAGAACAGCTTATTAAGGTTAACCTACTAATCCAAACTTGAAAAGAAACAATCTCACTAACAAAATGACTAATTAGCTAACAAAAATGATCTACCACTAGATCTATCAGAATAAATATTAGTTTGAAACACTTAAGAAAGATTGCTTTTGTCACCCAAATGACCCCCAAAAATTCTGGAGTACTATCAACTCCCTGTTCTACACTGGTTCTCCTACCATCCCTAACCCTTTCCCCTGTCACTCTGTCTCTGAAACTGCAGACTTACTCAACATACACTTCATATACAGCATCTCTAAACTCCTATCCTCTGGTAACTCTGCTCATCCCAACTCTTCTGTGTCACCCTCACCTTCTCCTAAACTTCTGTGCTCCTCAGTCTCTCAGCCTTTTACCTTACGACCTGTTTCTACTAAATATATCAAATCCCTGCATCTTAAACTAAAACCATGCTCTCCATCCACTGATAAACTCCCCCCTCAATTTCTGAAAATTGCTGCTGACTCTATTGCATATTCTGTATCTATCTTAATCAACCGCTCCATTCAGGAATCTACTATACTGGAAATATGGAAATCCTTCTATACCACTCATCTGCACAGAGGTGACAACTCTGTTGACCCCTCTAACTATAGACCAATTGCTATTCTCTCACCCCTCTCTAAGATCCTTGAAAAATGTATACATACTCAACTACTGTCCTATCTCATTTACAAAAATCTCCTCACCCCCTTGAAACATGGTTTCCGCCCTAAACACAGTACCTCGACTGTCTTACTATCCTTTACTCAAATGGTTGCAGAAGTTAGGGACAACAGCCTCCTCGTCTCCTGTCTATTCCTTGATCTCTCTAAAGCCTTAGACACTGTGTCTCATCCCATCCTTCTAACAAACTCTCAGACCTAAACCTCTCTCCTACTCTTGGCTGGTTCTAATCCTACCTTACTGGCAGAAAACAAGCTGTTAGATGGCAGCAGGCTTTCTCACCCTTCCTTGTTTTTCAGACAGGAGTACCCCAAGGCTCCATACTTGGACCACTCCTTTTCAACATTTTTATCAACAACCTACATTCATCCTGCAGTCTCTCATCTCTAATACAATACACAGATGACATTACTCTCTTATCCATCTCCAATACCATCTCTGAGCTGCACACATTAACACCAAATTCCTTTATTTCTGTTGAAAAATGGCTCAGAAGTAATCAACTAATCCTTGACCCGAAAAAAACTCAACGCCTTTTCTTCCTACCTCGGACACTCTCTCACCTTAAATCCAACTTTTCTCTTTCCTCCTTAGATGGAACCACTGTCTCCCCTGCCTCACACACCAAACTCCTTGGGGTAATAATTGATGACCTACTAAACTTTGACTTGCACATACAACAGGCCATCAAAAAAAAACACCAAAAACTTGGACTATAGAGGAACAAAAAAATCCTCACTACTGCCACTAAACGCACTCTTGCACAGGCATTTCTCTTATCCTAGTCTTCTGTATGCTTTCCCCATCCTTACCAAAATACAAACTACCTCAATGTAGAAACTGGAACAAACATATAACAAACTGCCAGATTTATTCTAAACCAACCACTCTCATCGCATCACTGCCTCTCACTAAACAAACTTCAGTGGCTAGAATTTCCGCACCTTCTCCTACAATCTCACCTCCACACTGTCTTTTCCATACTCAACAAACACTCTACCTGCCCTGCTCTCGTCTCACATGTTACTCTCTACCCCCCGGCCTCTCTGGACTGCTGATCAGCATCTTCTCTCAGTTTATAAACCCAAAAGGAATATTGGCAAACGTCTTTACAAAGACTCTGTCTTACTAAATTGGAACAAACTCCCTCTCCATATTAGATCCAACCTTTCGTTTCCCTGTTTTAAAAGGGAGCTTAAATCCCACCTACTAAACTTGAAATTAAGCCGTTCCCTTGACCACATGCAGTCTTAGTCTGTCCTACTGTATAACCTGTTACATCTTCTAACTTTCTTTCTCTGTTAGTAACTTCTGCTTAAATTAACAACCTAATCCCTCAGCTCTACTACTATACCCCCTCCTTTCTCTCCCCCCTCCCATACTCCACACTATTTATCTTTCCCCCCACTTCCTATCAGTGTCTTCTTTCTTTTGAACAACGATTATCTTTTAGTTTTTACTCTTGTATATAGCAAATTTAGACCACTGCTATCAGTGCAACCTTTAATGTTCATAATTTTTTTCTTTTTTTTTATCTTTATAATTAATTTCGTATTTGCATTGTTATTTTTAAGTTTTTGTCCTGTATGTTTATCTTTGCTGGGGCTCTTTCCCATTGGGTCTCCACTGAAAATGGGTTGCTTACTATCAATGCAATGCAAATAATAACATTGTCTTTTTTACAATTATTTTGTATTGTGATTGTTGTTTAATATTTGTATATTGTCACGTTATCTTTACTTATGTTAGCTGGGGCTTTCCCCCTCAGGTCTCCACTGAAAATGGGTTTGTATGCAAACTCAATTGGTCTAACCCGGTTAACAAATGTGAAATAAATAATTTGTCAGGTTTGTGTGTAAAAAACATATCATATTATTAATGAACATGTGTATAAATCTACAAATGAACGTCTAAGTAGGCTAAAAACCAAAGCTATAATTGCTGCGGTGAAAATACAGTAAAAACGTTAAAAATAAAGCATTAAGGCTCTGGGGGTCTGTTCAAGTGTGGCATCTAACAAAGAAAGCTCTTAGTTTAAATGAGTAAAAGTATCAGAAAACATAAGCAATGACAGTTATACCTACAATTTTATTATTTTGTAGTCATCATCATCTTCTTTCGGCTGTTCCCATTAGGGGTCGCCACAGTAGATCACCTGTTTCCATTTCTTCCTGTCCTCTGCATCTTGCTGTGTCACACCAACCCACCTGCATGTCCTCTCTCACCACATCCATAAACCTTATCTTAGGCCTTCCTCTTTTCCTGTTACCTGGTAGCTTCATCCTTAGCATCTTTTTCCCAATATACTCAGCATCCCTCCTCAGCACATGTCCAAACCAACGTAATCGTGCCTCTCTGGCTTTGTCTCCAAACCTTCCAACCTGGGCTGACCCTCTAATATACTTATTCCTAATCCTGTCCACCCTCGTCACACCTAGTGCAAATCTTACATCCAGCTCAAACTCCTGCCTTTTTGTCAATGCCACTATCTCCAACCCATATAACATAGCTGGTCTCACTACCCTCTTGTAGACCTTCCCTTTCACTCTTACAGGTACTCGTCTGTCACAAATCACTCCTGACACTCTTCTCCACCCACTCCATCCTGCCTGTACTCTCTTCTTCACCTCTCTTCCACACTCACCGTTACTCTGAACTATTGACCCCAAGTATTTAAACTCATCCACCTTTGCCACCTATACTCCTTGCATCCTCACCATTCCTCTATCCTCCCTCTCATTCATACACATATATTCTGTCTCATTCCTGCTGACCTTCATTCCTTTTCTCTCTAGAGCATATCTCCATCTCTCCAGGGTCTCCTCCACCTGTTCTCTACTCTCACTACAGATCACAATGTCATCTGCAAACATCATAGTCCATGGGGACTCCTGTCTGATCTCATCTGTCAATCTGTCCATCACCATTGCAAATAAGAAAGGGCTCAGAGCTGATCCTTGATGTAACCCCACCTCCACCTTAAATGCATCCGTCACTCCCACTGCAGACCTCACCGCTGTCACACTACCCTCGTACATATCCTGTACCACTCTTACATACTTCTCTGACACTCCTGACTTCCTCATACAGTACCACAACTCCTCTCTAGGCACCCTGTCATATGCTTTCTCTAAGTCTACAAAAACAATGCAACTCTGTAAGCACACTGCCTTACACTTCAGCTGCTTACATGTACTACTTCTGAGGTTGCTATACCTTGGACTAAGGGGAATTCTTCTGAGATACCAGAATGTTGACCAAAGTGTGCATAAATATATTTAGACATTGTGAGTGTTGAGCTTAGGAGAAACATGGCTCATTGTGGAGTTGTCTGCTGCAGTTGCCTTTCTTTAGCATTACTAACCAAAAGTGTGTGTCATGAGACAGAAAACGCAGGCAGATAAACCAGAGAGAGGCATTTCTGTTTGGTAACTAATGAGGAGTAGATGTGTCTAGAAGGTATATTGTGGTCAGTACCATCTCAGAAGATAAGATTCTTGACTTCTAGATCTAGAGATGTTTCTGAAAATGTCTCTAGGAGCTACATGTGACAGATGAGAGCAATCTGGAAGGTTTGTCCAAAAACTGGAAAAGGATATAAGCTGTTGCCCTGAATAGCTAATAGAATTACCACTGGCCATTTGAGAAAAATCTGTAAGTACTTTTGCTTTCTGGCCAGCTTTTGAATGAAGTCCGGTACTGCTTGATGTTTTAACAAACACACAGCCTTACTGGCATATGGGTAGTAGTGCCCTACTACAATACCTGTGGCAGTCTGTCAAAGCTACAGGCTCCTCCCTCTGCTCGTGTGTGACTGTGAAGGACCAATCAGCTGCCAGAGCATGATAGGCCTTCCCAACCACAGACAACAGCCTTCAATTTTTTTTCTGGAAATAAAGGATCTCTGAGAAGACTATGCCCTTTTGGTGACTGATCTCTTGAGCTCAGATAAGAAGCCCTTTAGGTTGTTTTATTTCTCCCTCTGTCTTATTTTCTGTTTACAGTATAGTATTATACTGTGTATATTAAGCTGAGTACTAGTTTTCAAGGATTTTTAACTCTTTCTAAGTGTTTTATGATTGTCTGGGGACTACTTGATAGATTTTCTGCACTGGGGCTGTGTTAATGAAGTTCTATCATTGCCTAGTGCATAACGGAGAGTAAATTGTGGCTGTTATTTCTTTTGATTTATAGCATTATTTTGACAGGAAATCCACTTCATGTATATAAGTGAATGGTGTAATTTGATGATATTTTAAACAGTTTTTTTTTTCATTTTAATCGCAATTTTGGCACCATTTTGTTTCTGAAACAGTTCTGACAGGAGTTTGTATTAAGTTAACTCTTTCTTGCCTAACACTATTTTATGATGACTGTTATTTTGGGGCTAATTCTAGTCTTTATTTCTTAAACTTTGGAGTCCTTCGGAACATGTACTAGTACCATTTTGTTTAAGAATATTTTACACTGTTTTTATTATTTTGGATCTGTTTATAGATTTTATTTCTTTATTTTGTGGTCTTTTGGGGCATGTATTTGTGCTTGGTACTGGATTACTGAAATTGCTATAATTTTAAATAATACAGTATTAAGAATTGTATGAATAGATTTCAGCTTACTATTTTAAGGAAGAATAGTGGGTTTTGTCCTTTTGGCTATTGGGTTGACAGTGCAGCCAGTATTTAGTACTAATTGAGTAGAAATTTATCTCTTGACTTGGTGGACTCTGATACGGGGCCTCTCACCATCACCACCTTCCCCTTATGCACCAAAACCTCATACTAACAAATCACAAAATATGCTTCAGCCTATGGGTTGTCACTCCAAGTAGCCTTATCCATGAGCAGACTATAGGACCACTTGCCTTCTTTAACCTCCAGATCTCCTGATGTGAGGTATAGAACCACAACTCTTTATTATATGAGAGTCAATGTCATCCTCCGGGGCTGTAAAGTTGCCTTTTAAGGTATAGGAGAGCAAAACTGTTTAGGTGCAGGGGAAGTCCGGGGCACATATTCTGCTGTCACAGGAGATCCCCACTAGCATTGAGTATGAAAAAAAAGTAAGTGAGACTTTAAACCCACCTTATTTTTGAGTAAAAGTCTCGACAGTTTTCCCATTGTTTGACAGCTGATTACAGGGTGCATACTCAGGTTATGACTAATGCCAGTACTTCCACCACCTTTCTGTCTGTCTTGGATCCTGATGTGATTGGGGATCTGGTATCAGAGTCTGTTTGACTGTTTCTGAATTCATTAAGGATATTGTTGGACACCATTTGTGAAGACCTTTCCTCCACTGGTCCCAGTGTTGGAGGAGTTTTATTAAGAAAGCTTGTAGTTCTCCTCTGTTTTTGCAGGTTCTGCCTAGTAAAGTGTTAAAAATAAATATATATATATATATATATATATATATATATATATATATATAAAAAGAATGTGGTATGTCTGACCATGCTTAGCCTCAAAGCCCCATTGTCTAGGACTCTGCTTTTGCTTTTTCAGCCACCTCTTGTAGTAAAAAAAAAAATATCTTCTTCAAATCCAGACCCTTTGTATAGACTCGACAATTGCCTAGCAACTTAGGAATGCAGGCTGTCTCACTCCAGCAGTTGTGGTTAAAATATTTTTATATCTGTGTTGTACATGTAAATTTGAGATGAGGAAGGAATCTGTCAAACATTTAGTTTTTTTTTCATTTGTCTCAGTAATATGTTTTAGAAAATGACTTGAAGGGAGCTTTTTCTATTCCTATAATTGTATCTTTTTCAGTAGTAACATAAGAGGTATGTTTGTTGACAATCAGAATATTTCTGATGAGTTTGTACCCAAAATTATGTATGTGCCACTTGAGTCTGATTTTTTTCTTTAGCATCTAATCAGATCCTTAATCAGTGGGAAGACAGAAGTGAGCAAAAGACTGTTGAAAATATTTCATTTTCTATAGTTTTCCTCCTCTTAAGCACAATTGTTTTTGACAGTTTACCAAACAGAGGTCCCAGTCTAATTAAACCAAGGTACCTTAGGGTAATGGCAATTCAGTCCTCCACTAAGCCTAACAAGAGGGGATCTTTTACCATAAAAGAATAACACCTCTTTTTCTCCTACAAATATACTGAGGAGTGGCACACGTCTTTCTCAAGTCTCTCATCCGGGCCGCTTATCCCAATAGTTGGTTTGTCAGTAAAGTGACCTGGCTGTCACTGATTCCTGACAAATGGGTGATCAGCCACATTAACAGGAGTTTTAGATATCAGTGTTAACATGAGTCATCTCCGTTCTAGGGGCCACCTTCTCATCCATTGGACCGGACTTTCTTATTCACTGCTTTTATTTGGCAAATGCTGGCTGCCAGAGTGCGTTAACGTGTCTTTCCTTCAGGAAAGACCAGAAAATCACCAAATCACCTTCTACACGTTTTTTTTTTTCCATCACTAATTCTGAGCTGTCATGGAGACTGGTGTTCATCCTTTCCTTTTTTTTAAGAATTGTAGTGCCTGGCCCACACTGTTGAGTTTGTTTGCCCTTGAGCTTTCCAGTGCACCACAAGTGTTTACCATTTGCCTTGTCCTAGTTGTGGCCCACTGTTGGACTCTGGCCATGTGTTTTTCTCCCATACTTGGAAGACTTGCTAATTCCTGCAGAGTAGTTTTCCAGGTGCTTGGAATCGCTAGAGTAGATCTCAGCCCTCTGCTAGCTAGAGTTCAAGTTGAACCTCCGAAAGTCATGTTTTGCACCTTTGTCAAGACTGATTTTTGTGGGTTGATTAATTGACTCCTGCGTAATAATGGCCTTTCTTTCTGAAGTCAAAATCAAGTCTTACGAGACATTATTTTTTGGATTCTTTAAGATGAAAGCTGCCTCAACAGAGAATCCATAATAATTATCTTGTTACCACAGGCCCTTCTCTTCATGTGGAAAATGCTTTGGTATGTCTGAAATTGTCAGACCCAGAACCTCCTTTCCCCTGGAATCCCAGTGTGCCAGTGCTACCTTTCTTCAGACAAATGTTTTAGTGGTAGACAAAACAATTTTTTTCTAAGACTTCCTGTCTCCTCTCCATGACCACTGCAGTCTATATGGATAGATTTGTCCGGATGGGGAAGCAACTGCTAGCCACTTGAGGCCCAAGAACACATGGAAGCATTTCTATATTTGGAGTTATTTGCTGTGGTCCATGCCTTGAAAACCCTTCACCTTTTTGGACTCTTTAGGTCTTTCCATGGCAACTTCAAATTTCAGCTCAACTATTCAACTGAGCTAAGTGGTACTTTGACATTCTTAAAAGTACAAGGTCTTATCCTTTGTTCTGGCTGGCATGTATTGCTTGAGGAGCTAGGTTTTTCATATTCTTGGATTCTTCAGATATCTCCCTTCCATTCAGCAGTCCATTGTGTCAGACAGACTTTGAGGATCCTTGGCAAACCTGTAAGAGTGAAAACTCAAGGCAGTGGTGTTCCCAGGATCTACTTTAGATGTCAGGAATGCTTCATATAGCTGTCTTTGCCTTTATTCTAAACGGGCAGCTTTTGACATTCTATTTCAGATATCCTTGCAGCCATGCTTGGAAAACAGATGCATTCTCATTTTCCTTGATGGGAATGTTCCTGTATGCATTCCACCATTTCCACTGATTCCCAAGGTTGTTTTAAAGTTTCATTATGAAATACCAACATTCACTGTGGTGACTCCATTTTAAAATAGACAGTCTTTGCTCACCCTTTTAATAGGACTGACCAAAGCCAATTACTACAGACTTCCTCACAATCTGGATCTACTCACACAGTCTCAGGGGTGAGTGAGTGGGGCACTTCGATTTGTAGAAACTTCGTTTGACAGCCTGGTTGATTCACTGTTGATTATGTTTAGGCACTTGTCTTTGGCTTTTTGAGGATGTGCAGCAGTTGTTACAGGAGGCTAGAAATCCTGCTACTAGAAAATATGGTTTGGTAATGTGTGAGGTTTTCAATGTTGTGATTAAATGGAAACAGGGGGTCCATTGTAGTTGATTTCCCTCTGGTCATGAAATTTTGGTATTTTAGTGTATGCATTCATTAAGGTGCATTTAATGGCCATCTCTGTAAGTCTCCCTGTGAATCCCCCTTTTTTCTTTGTATTCTGGTAAAATAGTTTATGAAGGTGGTATTGCATACGAAAAACCTTTGCTAAGAAATTTCTCCTTTGTGTGTGCATGTGTGTGTTTTTAATATGTTCTTACTACTGTTTGAACCAGCAGCTCTTGCTGATCTTAATTTCTTTTGAAAACTGTTCTGCAAGACTAGTTTCTGAGCTGCAGTCATGGTAGAACAACCTTTTCTGATTTCCAGAGGTATAGGGTTGTGATGCACACTAATCCTTCTCTAATGCTGTGATGGTTTAAGAATTCAATCTCAACCAGTATCTTTTTCTCACTGAGGTCTGTCGAAACCCTAGAATTAAAGATTGGCAGTACTTCATACCTCGGATGTGCTTTGGCAGTTCAGATTCTACAAAGCCCTTTAGGATAGTCAAAAGGTTTTTTACTTATTTATATGGGGCATTGAAAGGCCAGCCTATCTGTAAGAAACTATTTTACTGTGGTTGCTTTTTGGCATTGTTTTTGTTAACACCCGCCAGAGCTAGGTGAATTCAGGCAAGGTAAAAGCGCATTCTACTTCGGCCTTTTTCTCGTCATTAGTATTTTGGAAGGGGGTGGAATCTTAAGTATTCTAAAGGTTGCAACTTACTACTTGTATGAAGCGCTACAAATTGGATGCCTTTTCTAGATCCAGAGAAAGCTTCTCTAGGACCATTCTCCTTGGGCTCTTGGACCTTTATTCTTCATCCTCCTGGGTTGGATAAGCTTTGGGAATCTACCCATAAGACAACAAGGCAGTGTGTGTGTGTTGAACAAAGTACAGTTGTGTAAGCTGCACTTACTTGTAGTAGTAGATGTTCATAGAACACATTGCCTTACTTGCCTGTACCCTCCCACCATTCTCCTTTAGTTGGATGCACATTATTTATGGTTGGATATTGCTGCTGTTCTTTTGTTTACAGCTTTTGGTGTGTGTGGGTTGGCTTGGGTTTGGAGCAGTGGGTATTCGCAAATCTTGTGTTTTTCTATCTGCTGTTCCATTTGGGCCCTAGGAAAAAAACTGAGGGTTGTTTACACTAGTGAAGCTCTATCCTGCTGTGGCAACTGATTGGTCTTTCACAACCACAGACAAGCAGTGGAAGGAGCTTGGAGCTTTGAGAGACTGTCAGAGGTTGGGCAGTAAGGCAGTACTACCCATATACCAGTAAGACTGTGTGTTCTATGAACATCTACTGTTACAGGTAAGTGGAACTTAACATACTGTACTCTTTCTGGCCAGCTTTAGAAGGAAGCCTGAAATTGTGTTGACTGAATTGATCATTGGAAGTTAGTACTTGTACACTGGATTTTGTGGGCCTGCTTTACTTGAATAGCAGCCTATTTATGACTGTATTTGTTTTCTATATTGTTGCAAGGAGAATTATTTCTCATCAATGTAAATAAACCTCAACTCAACTATGTAGAGACTGAGCTTATTTAGATGCACTATCAGTGACTGTAGTAGGCAGAAAACAAAATGACTTTTTAGAACTTCAAGTTTCCTGTCTAGGTACCTAAAAGAAAAGGTCACTGCATGAGTTGTTATTCCAGCCCTGAAGGGAATAGAAACCTGCCTGAGTGAAATTCTGATTACTGACCATTTAAGTAACCTTGGATATTTGTCTCCTCTCAGCTTTTGTGATAAACTGTATGAGGAGCATTAAAGTCATATATGTATTTGTTCTGCCAAAAGGGATTCTCATGACAGTGGGAAAATTTGCTGTAAGGAGAAATATTTCTGTGCAGCTAAAAACCTGTGTTTTCTGAAGCTGTAGCTGCTGCGTTCTCTCCAAAATGAAGATAGCTGAGCCTTTAACTTTAATAAGACTTATGTAAACTCTACTGCAGCTTTTTAGGAAAGATGTGCAGTCACTGTCCAACACCTTCTTGGCTTCCAGGAACAGATATCCACTATAATGTAACTGAACCATCCACCACACTGGGAATCTCAAAATCTAGTACACCCCTGAAATGTGTGTGAGTGGAAGACCACGTGGAAGCATGGTTGGTAGAGTTTCATAGGTAAGTACTAGGCCTGCTGACCTTGCAGTCCATTTTAAGCCTAGCTACTTCCCTTTTTGTGTTCCAATTAACCTATCCCCTTTGATTAAGATTGGCCATACCCATCCCATCATCGATAATTAAATATTACCCTTAGTGAGAATAACTGGGATCATACCATACATAATTTGAGGAGACCCTTGCATGGGATAAAACATTTAGGAGCTGACTCTGTCCATTAGTAGTACGGGGGGCAGCCCTGGGATAAATTTTCTGTTTCTCATCCGTAGATCTAACTTGCCTTTGAATATGGACAGGGATAAAGTTTGTTTTATGTGGATAGGTAGTCTGTTTCAGAGTTGTGGTATCCTCTGTGAGATACACCTGTTCCTCCAAACAATTCTGTTATTGTGAAGAAGGGGATTTAGATCCTTAGACTGAGTATTTCTGATACCATTTGACTTGCTGATGTGCAGTAAATTCATTAGTATTAGGTCTGAAAATGCTTTGTATGGCAGACACGTCACCTGTTAGCTGTCTGTAGGATACCTAGTGTAGTGTCAGGGCTTTGAGTCACTCAGTGTAGGACATGTTATTTAGGCCTTGTATCCTTTTAGTAAAGTATTTCTGTTGGTGTTCCATTTGTTTACTTCTGGACAGATGCATGCCAAAGGGGACATTATATTCAATGATTAGCCTAATGAGGGCTGAATAAAGGGGGATAAATAGGCACAATCCCTTTGTGTAATGGACATATGTTGGTCAAAAATTGGGTCACTGCCCACAAGAGTTCCCAAATCCTGAACAATTGGGTCAACTCTTAAGGGCATATTGTTAATGTGGTAGTTCCCTGGGATAGATGATTTCCCAAATGATATAATAATGCATCTACATAGCTCTCAACTTCTTGCAGCAAGAAGTCTGGACAAAGCCATAAATAATGGGGGACAAAAGACAAAAATAGGGGCAATTGTTAACTGTTGCTCTTATAAACTTAGAAAGTTGCTAGAATAGCAGGTATTGCATTAGCATCCATTTTCTGAAGGCTATGACATCTGCAACACAAACATCTGTCATTATTTTCTGACTTCAGTCATCAAATAAAGATTTTATGAGGAGCAGACTAAAAACATGAGACAAAAATCTGCACAGTTGAGAGGTATGTGCATCACACTCCCTACTGTAATGCCTTCTCTAGTAAGGTCAGAACACAAAATGATCTCCTTTGAAATAAAAATAAAACCTGGACCCCCAGCTAAACCTGGAATATTCAGTAAGTATTCTAAGGCTAACCTCCTGCTTTAAAATGAGAACTTGGCAAAATTTCAAGCACCCATAAACCCTGAGAACACTGCTGCCTCTGCAGAACTGTTAACAGAAACCCTGTGCAAGCATGTTAATAGCTGCATAGAGGATTGATATTTTGAAAGTTTCCGATTTTAGGGTCGATGAGGCATTCGATGGAACTGGCTCTGATCTGAGGATAACCCCATCCTCGGATATGAGGGTTTTCCTGAGAGCTCCGGTCCACTCAGATCTGGGAAGCTCCCATAGCCATAGTCTGCCTGTTGGATCTGAGGTGCTACATTCGACTCAGAGGCTTTTGGAGCTGTCTCTACACCTCAGAGCCTCAGCACTGGACTGCTCAGCTCCATTTTCGACTTTGGAGGTTTTGCCCTCTGGGCAAGGGGCAGTCTTTGGTTCAGAAGCTTGTCTTCTCTGACCCATCATCCTTCCCTCCTCCGAGACTCTCTGCCTTCATAGCTGCAAAGAGGGTGTTTTCTGCTCAGACAGATCAAATGGAGCTATCCCCCTCGGATCCTAAATATTCTACCATCACATCTTGGCGCTCAGAACTTTACCACCTCCTTCCACAGGGTCAGCCAGTACCGATACCCCAGGTTTCTTCCCAGGGAATTGTAATTTCCTCTTCTGATACCTCCCCAGATCACCCCACTGAGGAGGTCTCTAAGAAGAGAATGTGGAAGAGGAAGCACGTTGACTCCCCAGAGGAGTCTGTCACTGAAGACACAGATTTTTATGATGGCGAAGGGCCCCCACAGTCACTTCCTGAAGATGTGTCATTTGGAGACATCCTGGAAATCCCTAAACAGAGAGGTGTCTGGACGCCCAGTAACCCGATGTCTGAGGAATCTGTTCTGCTGAAGGCTTTTGGACCATCTACCTCTTGGGTGACTCTGCCCACTGATGAGCTCATTGACTTGATCTAACGATTTGCATGGTAGAATCCGGGCACCATAGAATCCATTCCTCAAAGGCTGCACAAGATAATGGCACCACCCTCAGACAGGCAATTCTGGTGTAAAGGGGTCCTGTTGATGTCATGGTCATTGAGGCAGCCACCAAAAAAGAACTAGACGAAGAAAGTTCCACTGTCCATCCCCCTAGCCAGGAGTCACATGTGATAGACAGATTTGGGAAGTGTGTATATATATGCCTCATCCACCTTTTCAATGAGATCTCTTAACTACTTGGCACATTTTAGCAGGTTACAGAGGGATTTGATTAAGGAGATGTCAAATACCCTATCAGGTGCTCTTTCTGAGGAAATTCGGGCCTCCGTAACTTTCCAGCTGACTACCCTCTAATCTGTATCCAATTCATCCATGAGGTTGATCTCGAACATAGCAGAGGGAACCTCAAGAGCAGTGGGTTCAGGAATTTCCATAATGACACATGCCTGGATGTGCCTTTGTCAGTTTGCAGAGCCCTTTAAGTCCTCTTTCATCATCGCCACCTTTGATGGAACTTCTTTATTTGGCCCCAATGTAATTTGATGGAACTTCTTTATTTGGTCCCAATGTAAAAGAGACACTATCCAGGTATGAGAAGGTTTGAAAAACCCTGTCTGCAGTGGGCATGTATTTTTCAACTCCTCAACAAACCTTTTCCAGGAATCAGCGAGGTGGTCAAAAAATGTAGTTCAGAAAGTCAAAGGGTCCTTTTCAGGGAACATGTGCAGGAGGTTCCCCCAGAGGCAGAGGAGGGAAGTCTAATGGACGTTGGCACCCATGCGGCAGAGGTGGCCCACAGAACCAAGGTTCTAAAAAATTGTTCTTTGACAAACCCTACCAGCGCTCCTGAAAGGAGGCCTGATTGAAGGCAGTCGAGGGATGATTATCCCTGCACCAGAGGGCCTGGCTAGATGTAACAATAGATACTTGTGTGCAGAGGCTTATTTCCAGAGGATATATAATAACATTTTCTCTTCCACCACCACCCCATCTCAAGAAAAATCCCTGATGTTCCACCCAGTCAGAGGGAACAAGCAGCAATTCAAATACAGAAGCTGCTAGAAAAAAAAGTCTCATCCAAAAGAATCCCGGCAGACCAGATGGAATTCGGAAGTTACTCGAGATTCTTTTTAGTTCCAAAGAAAGCAGGGGACTGGAGACCAATTCTGGATCTCACCAAACCAAAAAGACAGTTCAAAGAACCAAGTTTCGGTTGGTCACAGTTAAGTCCATTCTCCCTTTTCTAGGCAAGGATGACTGAATGTGCTCAATGAACCTTCAAAATCCATGCTATCATATCAAAATGAACAGATGATCGAGGAGGTACCCATGCTTCCGGCTGGGAGCCAGTCATTCCCAATTCAGAGTACTGCCTTTTGGACTTGCCACAGCCCCAGGGTGTTAACCAAATATATGGCAGTAGTAGCAGCTCATCTCAGACTGCAAGGATTCTGGGTGTTTCCATATCTAGATGACTGGCTCATTTCCGCTCCCACCAAGCATCAGCTCGTAAGGGTAAGAGATCAGATTCTCTTAACTTGCTCTCTCCTGGGGATAACCATAAACTACGAAAAGTTGCATCTTCAACCAACTCAGACCTTGGAGTTTATAAGAGCACACCTAAATTCACAAATAGCCATTGCTTTCCTTCCTGTACAGAGAGTTGAGACTGTAAGATTCCAAGTCGGTAGAATAATCTCCAGTTCCTTGATTTCAGTTTGCGTAGTCCTTCAGGCTCTGGGATCAGTGGCAGTGGCAATAACATTAGTACCGTTTGCCAGATTTTACGTGAGAATTCAGAAAACATCTAGGTTAAAGAGCAGAGTCATCTTGACTGCACCTTATTGACCTTGACAAATTTGTTTTCCCTTCCTTTAGTCTCACCTAATTCAACCACCTTGGTTTCTGGATCCGATTCCAGATTACCTGTCTCATCTGACAGGCATGATCCATCCGGATAGTAAATATCAGGCTGACTGCCTGGTTTCTCCAGTTCCATTAATAATAAGACAGCCTATGCTGTCTTCCTCTGTCTCTCATAGTCTCTTGTCTTCCCACAAGCCTTCTACTAGGAAACTATTCCAGCAAATGGAAGAGATTTGTTTTTTGGGCTCAAGAACATAACATTAAATCTTTTACAGCCTCTGTTTATGAAATTTTAGAGTTTCTAACACATTTATTTTGAAAAGGGAGCTAGTACTTCTGCAGTTAGCAATTTCAAATTTTCATGTTGGATTTAATGTTTTTTCTGTAGCATCAATTAAGTTGAACAAAGCATTTTTGAAAGGTACGTTCCTTTTAAGGCCACCCCCCTTTAAAGATCATACACCCCCTTGGGATCTAAATCTAGTTCTGCAGTCTTTTACCCAGTCCCTTTTTGAACCTGCAGCTACGTGTGATCTTAAATACCTTTCTTGGAAAACAATTTTCTTAGCGGCCATTACCTCAGCCAGACAAATTTCTGAAATACAAGCATTATTCTCAAATCCTCCTTACTTGAGCTTTCATAAATAATGGGTTGCCTTACAATACCAATCCTTCCTTCTTTCTAAAGGTGGTGTCAGACTCCAGTATTTCAGAATACAATATTAATCATTGCATTAATTTGCCAGTATTCTTTCCCAAATTTTCTAACAAAGGGGAATACGTGTTACATTTATTAGATGTTCATAGACAGCTGTGCTTTTCATATGGCAAAAAACTTCAGAAATTTTGACCAATTATTTGTTTCATGTGCAGAACCAACATTGGGTGAACCACTTACCAGAGTTACTCTATCTAAATGGTTAACAAATTTAATTTCCTTTGTGTATAACAAATTTGCCATTACTCTGACAAAACCTGTTTGAGCCCATTCCTCCAGATCCATGGCAACTTCCTCAGTTTTTCAATCCAGAGTATCCATGGATGATATTTGTGCAGCAGCTACTCGGGCTACTCCCCATACCTTGGTTACTCATTAACAATTAGATCTGGTCTCCAGAGGAATGGCATCTTTTGGTTCTGTGGTACTCAGGAATATCCTTCCTTGAGCCCGCCCTGTAAATTAGGTAGCTAGGGACTCTGTCCCATCAGTTAAGGACAGAATGAAAATGACAGCATCAGATAAAGAAGGTATGTGCTCACCATAATGTTCCATCTTTGTTGTCCATTTTCATATTTCCTCAACTCCTCTCCCACCAATCCCGATCTTAAAGTCTTGTGGAAGATTGCGTGTCATGGACTTTTGTCCATTATATGTGCCTCTCTAGATATAGCTTCTTCATAGGAATTTTCATCTTTTACTTTGTATTATAGCAGCAAACAAGGTCAGAGGTAACTGTGGTCGGTGCATTGTGGGTAAGAGAGAACCTTGAGAGCTTTTGGTTGCAACGAGCTTTAGCAATGGTCGAGTAGGATCCGAGGGATTGGATCTGAACCCTTCAGTTGAGGAAGATCGAAAATGGACAACACAGGTGGAACATTATGGTGAGTGCATAACATCTTTATTTTTTGGCATTTAACTTCAGACCATGATTTTGGCACCAGTTATTTGTGTGGGAAAATCCATCCTGCAAGATGGCTGTCATTTGAGGATTCAGTGACAACTCCTAGCTTGTAGTTATCTGCAAACTTAGCCAGAACCCTTTAGTATTGGCTTTTACTTCAGAAACATAGATGCCAAACAGGAGAGGTTCTACAACAGAACCATGGGATACTCTACTGGTGACTGGTCTCTTTTTGTGGAAGTTTTGATTTACTCTGTCCTATCTGTGAGCTAGTTGGCAATCCAGTGGGTGACATAGGCATTTATTCCAAGTTTATTTAGCTTTTCTACAATGGTCAAGTGGCAAATTATGTCAGAAGCTTTGTCCAGGTCAAGTTGTGTGTACCATTCTCCCTTCATCCACTGCTTTGGTGATATTTTCAAAAAAATCCAGTTGAGTAAGCATGACCTGCCCTTTCTTGACAAATCCAAACTGAGATGGGTCCAGTGAGCGGAGGTTCTTTATGTCATGAATGATTAGTTATATGATAAGTCTTTCCATGGTTTTGAATATGAGACTGGTCAGACTTATGAATCTGTAATTGCCTGGTTGTCTGGAAGGTCCTCTGTCCTGCAGGAGAATATGACTGCAGCTATTCTCCATTTGCTTGGTACAAAACTTGTATGGAGGTTAAGACTGAATAGTGTTGTTAAAGGTGTGGCTAAATCGTGCTTCATGCTATTTAAGATGCATCCAGGGATATTGTCAGGCCCCATCAATTCAGTATTTTTAGGTTTTGATAGCACGTTTAGGTTTCGTTTGATAGCTGGAGGCAAACCAGTTTCAGGTATATCTTGAAGTATAGATGGAGGGGGGAGAGGGGTAAGTTAGAGCTATATTTATTGGCCCGGAGGTTTGCTATATCTTAAGCCTAAATGTAAGTACATTGTTCACAGTGGTCTGAGAGCATTGTTGCATTGTACTTTTTGAGATTACGAACATAACTTGGCTTTGGTGGATTTTATTAAGCTCTTAAATTATCAAGAGGAATTGAGAGTCCCCTCCCCCTCACAGTACTGCAGAGGTGTTAAAACTGTCACTGCACTGAGAGATCCTTGCAGAATCAATTCCTCTTAGACTACAAAATAAAACCCTGAAAAAAGGCCTGCAATTTATAGTTACTTTTTTAGCTGTAGCTGGATAACTTTTAAGTATAGTGAAAAACAAGGTCTGAGCCAAACATAAATGGGGGTGATTAGAGACAGAAAATTATCATTCATTTTACAGAAGGTAAAAAAAAATGAGTGACTCTCACAAATCCCATTATATACCAATGGCGTGGGAATTCAAAGTTACTTCCTTATGTCTGGCATGAGTCGTACAAAGCATTATATGAAAGAGAAAGTGTTGAGGGAGATCCTAATTGTACTAAATTCTGAGCAAAGACCTTTAAACACATGACTGAAGTCCTAGCCGCTCATATGAAGTCCTTAGTTTTGGTTCCCTCCTCATCTCTGTAACTCACAGCTTCCTCCAGCATTATCCCAAAAAAATCCCAAAGAAAAAGGCACTGAAGATGCAGCTGATGCCTCAGCCCACACTACCAAGTCTACAGATGATGCAGGTGATGTGCATTTGCTGCCACTTGTCTGGCGACATCTAAGACTGAACCCACCGACACCACCCCTTAGGGTTGATTGGTAATTTTTTCCATGACATCACTGTCAGTTGTGTTTAAGATGGCTCTGCAGGCCACAGCTTCCAACATTCGTGTAGCAGGTACTGCGGTAGATGTCTTACCTTTCTCAGCCTTGGAAACCTAGACTGACAACATAGTCAGAGCAAGAAATCTCAGCAAGAGAGCTTCTCAGAATGTAGATGGCTTCTTTCATACTTATGATTCCCTTGCAAAGCTACACATAATAAAGCTGCAATGGTTCCTAAAACAACTTATGGGATTCTCAGCTCCTGGAAACACTCCTGCCTCTCCTTCTATGCCTAGAAAGGAGCTGTTATGGTAGAAAAACACCATTTTACAGAATCCAGGTGCAAACATTTCTCTGCCAGAGGAAGGTAGGAGCATCACTACATACAGCTCAGACATATCTTGGAAGGTTTATCTGTTGGTCATGAAGGTGCAGGGCATCTGGGTCCCAGATCAGAGGAGGCTGCATATCATTTATAAAGAGTTGTGAGCTGTGTGTCTAGGAATGAAAGCCTTTCAGCAGAGCCTACCAACAGGAACTTTACAGATTTGGGCAGACCATACCACAGCTGATGTACATAAACAAGGCGGCACAGTTTCCTTTTCGTTGCTGTGAAGATTTGACTGTTAACACAAGACCTGAAACTGACTCTTATAGCACCCTGCATTCCGGGACAAAACAATATGCTGACAGACTCCTAAGCAGGGATCTTCCAGACCCTAGCAAATAGATGCTGCAGAGTGAAACTTTCATGGACTTAACCATACAGTAGGGAATTCCTTCAACAGATCTATTTGCTTCCTAACTTCAGAGGTTCTGCTCCAGAACCCAGCAGACAGGGAAATGGAAGATAAGATTTATTCTTGTTCAAATGGACAAACCTGTTTTTGTGTGCCTTTCCACCTTTACCAATGAATTCCAGGATATTGATAAAGGCCAGGACAGACAGACCGACCAAGCATGATTCTTATTGCCCATTAGTGGCCAAGACAGCACTGGTTTTCCTACCTTTTTTCCCTCAGCAAAGGGAGATTCCACTCTCCTCAGCCAGCTCAAGGGCTCACTATTCCATCATCACCTAGCCACACTCAAACTGACAGCCTGGGAGATTGAGTTTTAACACCAAGAATGTCAACTACACCTCTGAGGAGCTAACCATACTTAAGGAGACAAGGAAACCTACCACCAGAAAAGCATACCAGAAAAGCATACCTAGCAAAATTGAATATATTTTCCATCTGATGCCATAGCAACAACACCAGCCATCCTCAGACAGCCATCAGTTAAGTCCTGCAATACCTTTCGAGTCTCTTCAGCCAAGGCATTTCTTATTCGAACATTAAGGTGCATTTTCTGACATGTCAGCTTGCCTACCCCATTCCCCTCTGATTTACTGTCACCTCCACCTGAACCTGTTTCTAAAAGGGCCCATTCACTTGAGGCCTCCCAGAAGGAGACCCAATTCTTGTTTAGGATCTCTGTTACATGCTAGAAAAACTCACCCGTCCTCCCTGAGAACCAGCAGCATCTGCCCACTTAAAGATGTTCACTTGGAAGACCACCTTACTAATTGCCATCACTTTTACAAGGGAGGGTATCAGAGCTTCAAGCTGTTATTTGCAAAGAGCTTTTCACAATGGTAGGGTAACCATTAGGACTAAGCCATCCTTTATGCATAAGGTGGTATCAGAACTTTCTCTAAACCAGCAAATCCTTCATTCTATGGATGTATACAGACAAATCAGGTACTACTTAGGACAAAACCCCAAATAGAGTAGAGTAAATGCTGGTTGCTTGTCCATAGGAGAAAGAGGGTAAACCTGTTTCGAAACAAAACGTGTCCAAATGGATAGTCATTTGCATTAGTTTCTGTCACACAAACCATGGAAAACCTTTTCCTAGTCATGTCAAAGCCCATTCCACCAGGCACAGGGCAGCTATCACTGCCTTCCTCAAAGGAGTTCTACACAGGCCATCCCAGAAGCTACCACCTGGAAGTCTGTGCACACCTTTACAGGACACTACCATTTAGGCATTGCCTCAAGAGCTAGAGCAGGGTTTGCTACAATCATTTTGCAAAACCTTATTACCTAAGGTCCAAAAGCTTCTTTTACCACACTTCCACTACCTTTGAAAGTCCTCCCAAGAATCAGTACTGCAACACTGACTATGAAGACAGTTGAGTAGAGCAGTGTTGCAGTACAAAGTCTCTCCCTCCAATCCCTCTGTCTGCTGACCCTTTATCTTCCCCTGTGCTGTGTGCAAGGGAGAGAGGAGATTCCTTCAGATAGATCATCATCGTCACTCATCCTTACTTGTGTATTGCTACCCTGGCTAACCCAGACATCTGGGGAAGTTGTACTGTCTTTGGGCATCCGCCTGCTTGAACACTGCCTAGAAAGACATGCTGATGATGTCTATCTGCTAGGGATGATGTAAAGACTCTGGAAATTGGACCTGTCATGGTCTTTTGCATAGTAGGAAGACCCAAGAATCATTACTGTCATTAGCAGGCCATGGGCAAAACTTTAATTTTAATCTACATTTAGTTAGTGGAAAGAGGGTGTTCTGAATTGCCAGGGGAGTCGCAATAAAGCAATTATGTACTAAGAGTCTTATTTGTTTAGTCAGTTGTGTCAAGGTAAGAGTTAATTAGTGCTTGAGAGAAGGTCTTGACTAGGCAGTGGTCACTTAAGGTATTAGCTAGAATGTTGTTAGTGCATCTTTGTCCCATGGTAGTAATTAAAAGATCCAGAGAGGAATAGTTGCCTGAGAGTGCGTTAGGCCTTTGTTGAGAGTCTGTAAGGTTTCTCTACATTAAACTGTGTAGCATTTTGATTAGGATGTCCGTATGTGGCATGCACATTGAAATTCACCAGGGTAATACAATATGTAGCTATTCTTTTGGAGTACTTTGAGTGAATAGTTTGTTGCATAAGTATGATGGAAGAGGGAGATGGGTCGTATACTGCCCCCAGTATGTAAGTTTGTGGCCTCCTTTGATGATATGAGGTCTGGTGTTGTTTTTTCTGTCTTTATTGGACCCGATACTGGCAATCTCAGAATCTTCAAGTTCCTCCCCCATAATGCCTTAGCCCAGACTCTTCGGATTTATTTTGCCACTCCCAGTGTCAGATATGATCTGATTAAGCTCCACTTCAGATAAGTGATTTACAGATAATATTTTGCTTTTTGTTGTTTTTTTCGCACTCCCACTTAATCTTTAGCAACATT